>NW_027331289.1:0-156227 GCF_022965805.1 Primulina eburnea
AAATAATTATTTAAATTGAGCTCTACAAGACTCAATATTATTTAATTAATTCAACACTTGAATTAATTAATTATTTAGACTCTACTAGGTCCACTAGTGTTTAATTAATTCAACACTTGAATTAATTTAATTTAGTCCACAACAATGTTTATGAAAATCACAATTTTCAACTACATTATTTACTTGGCCAAATTTTAATCTTAGGAACACTTCCATAAATTAAAATTTATATTTCTCTCATAGAAGTCATACTTCTAATTTTCTTTACGCTTATAAACACATTTATAAGCCGTTCAACACATTGAACTATTTACTTCTCTTCGGGATTTACTAAGCAAGTACTTGTGTGGCCCTCAATGGTTCATTGATACAACTAGCCGTGGGTTCACATCTCAATGTGATTCGGACTAAACATGTCCTTATACGAGCATACCCCAATTGCTCCATTCTTACTTATCAACTCCTTGATAGTAAGAACGTCAGAACTTCAAGTCTGATAGTACCCAACCAATCACGTTAAGCGCCTAGCAGCATCGCTTACGTGATTCCCTAGGTATCACATGATAGTGCCTGCAAGAACCATTCAATTATGGTTAGCGTACAGTACGGTCCCTTCAACTCATATATCCCGACCGATTCGACAACTATTGGTCTATCGAGAGTTGTCAATGAATCGATACTATGTGTCATGTCGTGGTTGCATCGATGGTGTAATCTATGAAACCCTTTTCATAATTACCACCATACTCTGATCAGAGATTTCAACCCACACATACATGAAAAACACATAGGATATCCATACCCGTAGGTAAGCGGTGAATCCCCGACTACAATGCATCGACTCCTATATGTTTCGCCGTAACACCCAATCTTGCCACCTAATGACCCCAAAAGAGTCGGTAAACAAGTCAAAGTGGAACGCTAGCATATAGAGTCTCAATGTTGTCCCGGGTCATAAGGACTAATGGTGTACAACCATAAACTAGGACGTTTCCACTCGATAAGTGAGAACCACTTGGAAAGTCCTTTATAGAGGGTTGTTCAGTGCACTCTACCAGGAGCACCTATCTGCATGCTCGGACATCACAATGTCCCCTACCAATGAAACATGGTACTCACATCGCAGATACTAGTCTCTAACTCGAGCGGCCTTTATCCTTCTTAGTGGCGGAATCGACTAGGAACGGTTTAGAATATACAGTATTCCAAATATGAGTTTCATGATACTCATCATATGAGCATCTCATATTCTTTCTACTATTTGTATATTCAAGGACTTTATCTATGCAACAAGCATGGGTATAAAGATAAAGATGCCCAAATTAATAAATTGAAATATTATTAAAATAAAGATCGTTTATACAAAGAGTTTCATCGTGAACAGTCGGCCAACACTTGGCTCGACGTGCACCTACTCTAACATGAACACCGTAGGAAGCCCCTCGCTGCCTGATCAAGCCAGCCTCTGCTCCCTTCGCTCGGTTCAGTGCCTCTGAAAAAGTACTAGGCCGGCCCGTGTTCACCAAAGTAAAGACATCGGGGTTCAGCCCGTTGATGAACTGATCGGCCACTGCCTCGTCGTTCCCGGCCACATGCGGTGCAAATCGTAATAATGCAGAAAATTTAGCCACATACTCCTCGATGTTCCACTGTCCCTGCTTCAAATTCGCAAATTCAGCTCCTTTATCTTTTCGGTAGGAAACGAGGAAGAAGCGCTGATAGAACTCATCTTTGAAGACTTTCCATGTGATATCAATGCCTCGGTGCTCCAAGGCTCTCTTCGTAGTCAACCACCAGCTCTTGCAACCTCTTGCATCTGATGCCCTATCAACTTCACACGTCGCTCATCAGTATATGCCAATGACTCAAACAGCATCTCGATATCATCAAGCAGCTCTCGCACTCTACTGCACTCTCTGTGCCCTTCAGGGTAGGCGGATGGAAAGACTGAAATCTCTTCAATAAGGTCTCCATCGGCGAAGCGGTAACATCCATCTGTGCACCTGATGTGCTACCCTGCTCTGGCTGTGGTATACGTCTAGGCGGCATAGATCTGATTATCAAACTGATTAGTACTCAATCAATATCATCTGTCTCAGCCCTCCTCTGATCATATACCTCTGATCGAGAATCGGTTCTGATTAAGGCTTGAAATGCTGTAAATCAATTCAGATAATACAACACAACATATAATAGAGAAAGCAATAAATCATGCTAGCATCTCAAAAGCAAGGAAGATGACTCGATCTACCCCGCTCATTCTATTCTATCTCAGTCTACAGAACCTACTGCTCTGATACCACCTGTTGTGGGGACCCGGGCTCTAACTCAATTCTTTTGGGATTTAATTGGATCTTTGCTCGAAAATGTGGGTCAAAAATTTGCTTTTAATATTAATTCAAATGTATAACTAAAGCATATCATTGTCTTTATAAGAAATAACATCATAATGTACATACATGTCTGTCTAGTACAACCATACACCAGTATTTACATACCAACTACCAACATAGGTGATACAAGTCTAAACAGAAACCACTAGAAATCTTCCATGCCCGAGATCTCCACGCTATCATCAATCTCTCATCTAGCTCGAGACCCAGATCCTGCCCCACCTGTTGCCATGCACACATACAGACACGACAACAGCCGGATAACTCCGGTGAGAACATATCCCAGTATAAAACATGGATGCATGCAATGTAATAATCATGTACAAGAGCATAGCATATATCAAATAACATGAATGCAAATCTAAACATGTAGAAGAATACAAATCTGTATTCAACATTTAAATCTTGACTCGAATCTTTTCTAATCTAGGGATCCCGGTGTGAATAAGACGGTCCACTCGGGGCGACGCTACGTCTTATTCCTAGACTTCGGTCAACTCTGTATCGAGGGTCTACACACAGAGCAAATCTACTCCTATGCGTCGATACACCGAAACGTCTAGTTTTGGCCAGTCTGCCAATATCTCCTATCTCAGGACTCGAATATAAATCAATAAACAAGGTATTACATAATGAAATGTAATAACAATCTAGTATGTGATTTAGGGAAACTCGTATCAAATCTGAATCGAGTTGTTCAATCCAGTGACCACATGAATTATACCTTTCGTCGCACAATGTCTGTCGAGATCTTTAAGTCGGAATGTCGAGTCTGACAATAACAACTCTGAAAGACAATGTTGACATACCATATCAATTCCCAATTCAACTCAGCACATATATAATTCAATATTCGGTTTTGATACAATTCGACGGTGTAACGGCGTACTTCTTCGATACCGGTAACTCAATAACACTAAGCTCAATATCAACAATTCATAACCTTATCAAGACACAATATCATACTGAAATTATCCCATCTCAACTCAATATACATGCTGGAATTCGAAATAATAGCATACGACATTCGTAATTCGATCCGGTAGCGAATATATCAAGTTCAACATATCAAGAACATAATCTAAAGCTCAAATCTGAATTCTTCCAACACATAACTACCGAAACATGCTGGAAATAACTGAAACTTACATCCTTGAATAGCAAATGATGAGAGGAATTCAAAACCGAAGTCGTATCTGAAATCGGATGGCTAAATTCTTCAAAATCACAAGTTTAAAATCAAGAGGAATGGAAACTCTCGCTTGCATGCTCTCGTTTCTGAGGTGTTTCTGAAATAGCTGAATGAAAGACAACACATCTATATTGCATGCTCAAGAACAAGTGTTATTATTTTTCAAATGACACGCACTACCGCGGGTGCGGTACACTAGCAGCGCGGGTGCGCTGTGCTCACGGCGAGTTCATGCATTTTCTGAATTTCGATCACCGCGGGTGCGGCTCTTGCACGACCGCGGGTGCGGTCTCACCACCGCGGGTGCGTTCTTGCTCGCACGGCGGGTGCGGTGTTGCTTCGCACAAATCCATCACCTTTCTGTCACATACACCGCGGGTGCGGTAGTCTTAGCACCGCAGGTGCAGTGTGGCTTCGACCATGCTTCACAATTCCAATCTAAATATCATGCATTCTCATGGCTTCAAGTCTAACATTAATAACAACCGATAATTCTCGAGCCTTACATGTTCATACGAAAATGTTGGGTGAAATAAAAACGAAAGAAAATTAGTGGTGTTCAACATAGGTTACCAATGGACGAATATTAAGATTCTTACCGAACAAAAATATAAAATCTTGATATGGGAATTCTAGAATTCTATGGGTTATAAGTAAAGTTGATTGACTAGGGTTTGTCCAACATTAACATGGGATAATTCAGTAAGTTTTATATGCTAGAATTAATTAAGCATTAGGGATACATAAGAATGCGACATTTGTTCCAATGAGGAAATTCCAGAGTCTTAGGCTTCAACTTTATTGTATTTGGAAAGATAATAGTTTAAGCATATATTTGATACTAGAAGGGTTTTATTATTAAGGTAGAAGATCGATATTGCATATTTTGGGTTTTAAGAATTATCACTGCTCGAAATTTAAGATTTGCGACAATTTAATATTTTGGATGTACTTGTAAATAATTAAGTTATGTAAGTTTGGTGCCATAAGATAAAGAATCGATTCAAGGATCTTAGGCTAATATTATTATGTGGTTGAGGTAAGGTTTAACATTTAAGTGTATTACCAAGGATATAAGTCGATCAGTAAATTTTGGTGTTAATGTTTCTTGAGTTGAACCGCATAAATGCTAATGTAATAGGTGGATGAACATTATGGGCATAGTATAAGAAAAGTAAGGTGCGAAATTTTTTTTCTAGTACGGGGAATTGTGAGAAAGTCAGAAATACAGGGACATAGAAAAATAGAACTAAGTCACCATAAGTTGTTTTAAGTTATGATCCGCAAACTAGAATTTTGGTAGTCAAATTTAATTAGGATTGAGGAGATGTGTAGTATCCCGATGCCTAATTTGAGTTAATTATTGGATTAAATATTATTTCGGTGGGATCGGAAGGACCGATCAAGGTTCGGATCGTCCGAACAGGGTTCGGATCGTCCGAAGACAGGTGGCTGGACACGTGGAAGACATGCAGGATACGGATCGTCCGATCAGGGTTCGGATCGTCCGAAGACAGGTGGCTGGACACGTGGAAGACATGCAGGATTCGGATCGTCCGATCAGGGTTCAGATCGTCCGAAGACAGGTGGCTGGACACGTGGAAGACATGCAGGATTCGGATCGTCCGATCAGGGTTCGGATCGTCCGAAGTGTGCCGGATCGGATCGTCCGAAGTGGATCGGATCTACCGATCGTTGTCTATAAATAGAGGCGCGAGCCTTCATTTGTTACTAGCCAATTCCGAGTGTTCCAGAGCGTTTTAGTCGTTTCTGATGGGTTTCTAGTCTTTTCCCGAGGTTTAGGCACTAGCGGGGAGCTACTGGTTTTGTAGCGGAGTTGTGCTCTAGTTGGGAGCTAGCGGCATCAGTGGGCTGACTACGGACGCAGGCTTGATTCTAGGGCTGATTGCTAGGATCTACTGGTTTGAGGTACGAAAGTACTATCCGAGATAGCAGGATTGAGTATACTTTGCTATGTGTTGCATGTTTATATGTTGCATTATTATCTGTCATATGATGCATGGTTTATTATGCGGCATTTGCATAATCATGTTGAGCCTGATTATCTTTGAGATAGCCTGTTGAGAGGGTGCTCAGCCCTCGTTTGTTGTGGATGGTTGGACCCCCGTTGGCCGACGGTGGTCAGGTCACCGGTATATCCACAGGTTTATTTTGGTATGGGAGCCACCTCCTGGTGCGACGGCGCAGAGTGCTACATACCTTGACATCATTTACCTGAGCAGTATTTCGTTATACCCAGATCCTGGTATCCAGTACATTTTGCATACATGCATGTCATAGTCTTGTATACTCATGCTTTCGGTGCCGAGCGTTTTATGCTCACGTCCTCGGTTTATCTCTGTTTTGGACACCCTATTCGATGGGGCAGGTCTCAGGTTGGACGGTCCAGGAGGGAGTGGACAGGGAGCTGGCAGAGGTTGACTTGTAGTTATTGGTATTCGTTCTTGGTATTTAGTTCGATCTGGTTGTTTAAGTATTTTGTACTTACAGATTCGATTGGGTTGTATTACTGTTTTTCCGCTGTATTACCTGATTCAGTTTTAAATGTTAATTTTGCGTGCTTAAGTTCTGATTAGTAGGTGATTCTGGAACGGGTCACTACATTTATGGTATCAGAGCATGCATTAAGATTTTGGGATTAGAACTGTTCTTTTGGGTTTAATCTCTGGTAACTTTTGTAGCTAAGAGATGTCTGGTTTTGACGACGATGCTAGTAGTCATGGCAGCATTGGACGCTGGGGAGACCGCGACGATCGGGAGCGTCGTCGAGAGCATCGAGAACGTCGTCAACACCGTCGTGATGAGCCTCGGAGTTTTAGTATGCATCGGTTCTTGCAGATGGGGCCGAAACCTCTTTCGGGCGGTGAGACTCCGGATGTTGCGGAGAACTGGCTTGAGAGGATGGAGAGCTGCTTCAAGACTTTTCAGTGCTCGGCGGAACAGCAGATTGATACCCTTGATTTCTTGCTGGAGGGTGGTGCGCGCAAGTGGTGGAGGTCTACCTCTGCACCGATAGTTCAGCGACAGGGTCGAGTTCTTTGGGCCGAGTTCCGAGCCGCTTTCATGCTGCTTTACTTTCCGCCAGCTCTTCTGCAGACCAAGGCGATTGAGTTGATCAATCTGAAGCAGGGAAGTTTGTCTGTTGATGAGTATCAGCAGAAGTTCTTTGAGTTGCTTCCGTATGTTCCACATGTCAGTGACAATGCTAGGGCCAAGTATAACCATTTTCTCCAGGGCCTCAATCAGGAGATTTTTGATCGGGTTGTTGTCTGCGATGATCCGACATCGTATGAGGGCCTTGTGAACCGTTGTCGCCAGGCTGAGGGCAGTTTGCTGAGAGGTCGAGCCATGCAGTCTGCTCGTCCTACTAGTTCTTTGGGTCCCCGCGCCCAAGCATTCAAGAAGGCTGGATCTACTTCTTCTTCCTCTGGATCTGGAGGAGTTCACCATTTTGGGAAGAAGAAGGGCCCGTGTCAGCATTGCGGGAAGGATCATCCGACGGAGCGTTGTCGCAAAGTTGCGGGTGCTTGTTACAAATGCGGTGAGATGGGCCATATGAAGAGAGACTGTCCACAGACGGGCGGAGGATCAGGATCTGGTTCTCAGGCTTCAGTTCATCAGAGGCCACAGCAGGGACAGTCTACTCAGGGTTCTAACCTCCGACCGCATACTCAAGGGCAGGTCTTTGCTCTTAACCAGGATCAGGCTGCTGAGGAGAACGACAGAGTTATCGCAGGTGTTTTTTTATTATATGGATTACCTGCTTACGTTCTCATTGATACTGGTGCATCACATTCATTCATATCTGCGAGATTTGCTAAGCGTCATGCATTACCTTTCACTTCTTTGGACGTTGTGGTATCTGTTTCCACACCGATGGGTCATTCGGTGCTAGCTAAACGTCTAGTTTTGGGTTGTCCTCTAGAGTTTGAGGGTAATGTTTTAACTGCTAATTTGATGATTCTTGCGATGGAGGATTTTGATTGCATTCTGGGAATAGATGTGCTGACTGTGTTTAGAGCTACTGTGGACTGTTATCAGAAGTTTGTGCAGTTTCGTCCAGTTGAGGGCGACAGTTGGTTTTTCTATGGAGAGGGAGCGCGACCCCCGATGCCTGTGGTTTCTGCTCTGAAAGCCTGTCGTGCTTTAGAGTCGGGCGGGGAAGGCTACCTTATCTATGCTATTGATTCGTCCGCAGATAGTGTCGGTATCAGCGACATTCCAGTGGTTTGCGATTTTCCGGATGTTTTTCCCGAGGAGATTCCTGGTTTTCCTCCCGTTCGGGAAGTGGATTTCGGCATTGATTTAGTGCCAGGCACGGCACCAATCTCTAGAGCTCCTTATCGTTTAGCTCCATCAGAGATGCAAGAATTGAAACAGCAGTTGCAGGATCTTCTTGACAAGGGGTATATTCGACCCAGTGTGTCCCCGTGGGGAGCACCAGTTCTTTTTGTCAAAAAGAAGGATGGTTCTATGCGGCTCTGCATAGATTATCGGCAGTTGAATCGTGCTACGATAAAGAATAAGTATCCGTTGCCACGGATTGATGATTTATTTGATCAAATGCAAGGTACCTCTGTGTATTCCAAGATTGATTTAAGGTCTGGTTATCATCAGCTTCGAGTTCATCAGGGAGATATATCGAAGACTGCATTCAGGACCCGGTATGGGCATTATGAGTTTCTGGTTATGCCTTTTGGGGTGACGAATGCACCAGCAGTTTTTATGGATCTGATGAATCGGGTTTTTCGGGAATTCTTGGATAAGTTTGTTGTGGTGTTTATAGATGATATCTTAATCTATTCGCATGATCAGCAAGAACACGTACAACACTTAAGGATTATTTTACAGACACTTCGCGAGAATCAGCTTTACTGCGAAGTTGAGTAAATGTGAGTTTTGGATTGACAGGGTTGTATTCCTTGGTCATGTCATTTCTAGCAAGGGAGTTTCAGTTGACCCGAGCAAGGTGGAAGCGGTATTGAACTGGTCGCGTCCGACGACAGTAGCCGAGATCCGCAGTTTTCTGGGATTGGCTGGGTATTATCGCCGTTTCATTGTCAACTTCTCTCAGGTTGCTAAGCCACTCACTCAGCTCACTCGGAAAGATGTTTCATTTGAGTGGACATCAGAGTGCGAAGAGAGTTTCTTGGAACTTCGCAGACGTTTGACATCTGCGCCTATTTTGGCTTTACCGTCTGGATTCTGTGGTTTCAGTGTTTACACCGATGCCTCTTTACAGGGACTAGGGTGTGTTCTGATGCAGAATGAGCATGTGATTGCTTATGCGTCGAGACAGTTGAAGCCTCATGAGGAAAACTATCCTGTTCATGATCTGGAATTAGCAGCGATCGTTTTTGCTTTGAAAATCTGGCGCCATTATCTGTATGGTGAGCGATTTGAGATTTTCACTGATCATAAGAGTTTGAAGTATCTGTTCACTCAGGCTGAGTTGAACATGCGTCAGCGTCGTTGGATGGATCTACTCAAGGATTATGATTGTGAGATCAAGTATCATCCAGGATCTGCGAATCTCACGGCCGATGCTCTTAGTCGCAAGGTGAGATTGTCTGCTCTTCAGACTTGTGCTGTATCTGGGATTATTCAGGATTTCTGTTCGATGGGATTCAATTGTAAACATCGGAAGGGAACGGAGAGTATCCGTGTAGCTACTATTTTGTCTGAGCCAGTTTTGTATTCTCGGATTAGAGATGCTCAAATGTCTGATTCTAAGGTTCAGAAATTAGCTCGGTTGGCTGATGGAGATAATACTTCTGGATTCCACTATCAGTCCGAGGGTCTTTTGTGCTTATCTGGTCGTGTTGTTGTACCGGAAGATGACACTTTGAGGGAGGAGATTTTGTCCCAGGCTCATCGTAGCAAGTTGAGTGTTCATCCGGGGAGCAACAAAATGTATAAGGATTTGAGGACTCGATTTTGGTGGAAAGGTATGAAACGTAATGTTTATCAGTATGTCTCCCAGTGCCTAGTCTGTCAGCAGGTGAAGGCTGAGTATCGACGACCTGGAGGTTTGTTGCAGAATCTTCCTATTCCGGAGTGGAAGTGGGAGCATATCACGATGGACTTCGTGACTCACTTGCCTATGTCTGTGGGGAATAGAGATGCTATCTGGGTGGTAGTGGATCGGCTTACTAAGTCTGCCCATTTTCTTCCGTATAACAGAGATTTCACTTTCGATCGGATGGCACGGTTGTACATTCAAGAGATTGTACGGTTTCATGGTGTGCCCGTGAGTATCGTTAGTGACAGAGATCCTCGATTTACATCTAGATTTTGGGGCAGCTTTCAGCAAGCCTTGGGCACTACCTTGAGTTTGAGTACTGCATATCACACAGAGACTGACGGTCAGTCAGAGAGGACTATTCGTACTCTTGAGGATATGTTGAGATCTTGTGTGATGGATTTCGGGCCAGCTTGGCAGGATCATCTGCCACTGATAGAGTTTGCATACAACAACAGTTTTCATAGGAGTATTGGTATGTCTCCGTTTGAAGCATTGTATGGTCGACGTTGTCGTACTCCTCTGTTCTGGGAGGAAGTCGGAGAACGACAGGTCGAGGGTCCAGAATTGATTCAGCAGGCCATGGACAAAGTTCTTGTGATCAAACAGCGGATTAAGACTGCTCAGGATCGACAAGCGAGTTATGCGAACACCAAGCGCAGACCTCTTCATTTTGATGCAGGCGAGAAAGTGTTTCTCAAGGTATCACCTTTCCGGAGGATTCTGAGATTTGGACTCAAGGGTAAGCTATCTCCGAGATTCAATGGTCCTTTTGAGATCTTAGAATGTGTGGGAGATTTCGCCTACAGATTAGCCTTGCCACCGTATCTGTCTAGTGTTCACAATGGGTTTCATGTGTCTTTGTTGAGACGATACGTAGCGGATGAGTCTCATGTTTTGCATCCGACAGAAGTTCAGCTAAATCCGGATTTGTCTTTTGTGGAAAGACCGGTTTCGATCCTAGACCGGAAGGATAAGGTACTGCGGAATAAGACTATTCCTCTTGTCTTAGTGCAGTGGCAGCGCCGAGGTACTGAAGAAGCTACTTGGGAACTAGAGAGTCGCATGCGGTCAGAGCATCCAGAGTTGTTCTAGTTGTAGTATTTTCAGTTATGATTGTAATTTCAGTTGTACTTTCAGTTGTAATTCATTCTTAAGTTGAATGTATTGTTGTTCAGAATTGTCATTTTTCAGACTCGATTTCGCGGACGAAATCCTTTTTAGGGGGGGAGAATGTAGTATCCCGATGCCTAATTTGAGTTAATTATTGGATTAAATATTATTTCGGTGGGATCGGAAGGACCGATCAAGGTTCGGATCGTCTGAACAGGGTTCGGATCGTCCGAAGACAGGTGGCTGGACACGTGGAAGACATGCAGGATTCGGATCGTCCGATCAGGGTTCGGATCGTCCGAAGACAGGTGGCTGGACACGTGGAAGACATGCAGGATTCGGATCGTCCGATCAGGGTTCGGATCGTCCGAAGACAGGTGGCTGGACACGTGGAAGACATGTAGGATTCGGATCGTCCGATCAGGGTTCGGATCGTCCGAAGTGTGCCGGATCGGATCGTCCGAAGTGGATCGGATCTACCGATCGTTGTCTATAAATAGAGGCGCTAGGCTTCATTTGTTACTCGCCAATTCCGAGTGTTCCAGAGAGTTTTAGTCGTTTCTGATGGGTTTCTAGTCTTTTCCCGAGGTTTAGGCACTAGCGGGGAGCTACTGGTTTTGTAGCGGAGTTGTGCTCTAGTTGGGAGCTAGCGGCATCAGTGGGCTGACTACGGACGCAGGCTTGATTCTAGGGCTGATTGCTAGGATCTACTGGTTTGAGGTACGAAAGTACTATCCGAGATAGCAGGATTGAGTATACTTTGCTATGTGTTGCATGTTTATATGTTGCATTATTATCTGTCATATGATGCATGGTTTATTATGCGGCATTTGCATAATCATGTTGAGCCTATATCTTTGAGATAGCCTGTTGAGAGGGTGCTCAGCCATCGTTTGTTGTGGATGGTTGGACCCCGTTGGCCGACGGTGGTCAGGTCACCGGTATATCCACAGGTTTATTTTGGTATGGGAGCCACCTCCTGGTGCGACGGCGCAGAGTGCTACATACCTTGACGTCATTTACCTGAGCAGTATTTCGTTATACCCAGATCCTGGTATCCAGTACATTTTGCATACATGCATGTCATAGTCTTGTATACTCATGCTTTCGGTGCTGAGCGTTTTATGCTCACGTCCTCGGTTTATCTCTGTTTTGGACACCCTATTCGATGGGGCAGGTCTCAGGTTGGACGGTCCAGGAGGGAGTGGACAGGGAGCTGGCAGAGGTTGACTTGTAGTTATTGGTATTCGTTCTTGGTATTTAGTTCGATCTGGTTGTTTAAGTATTTTGTACTTACAGATTCGATTGGGTTGTATTACTGTTTTTCCGCTGTATTACCTGATTCAGTTTAAAATGTTAATTTTGCATGCTTAAGTTCTGATTAGTAGGTGATTCTGGAACGGGTCACTACAAGATGTAAAGACAACTCAACACTTATTTTATCAGAGTAGCGCAGTGGAAGCGTGGATTATTGGCATATTGGAATTAAGAATCTAAACTCTTTGATTATAGATGATAAGCGAATTTTGAGGACGAAATTCAATTTAAGGGGGATTTTAAAGCATAAAATGCATGTTTATTTTATTAGTTTTTGTTTAATTATTTTTATGCATTTTATGCATAATTCATGCATGATAGTAATTTTTCATGTTATTTTTAAAGTTTCCTGCATTAGAATTTAAGTTGCATTTTGCGCCCGAACGAGGAACGAAGACCGGAGAATTATCAAGAAAAATTATTTTATTGCACGATTTATTTTTTATAAATGAATTTAAAGCGTTTTTAAGTGTAATTTTCAAAAATGAGAATTATTGGGTATTTTTACCCGCATGGTTTTAGTTTTTAATGGTACGCAAATTTAATTAAATCATGGGACTCTTTAAGGGTTCGGCTAATATTTTTTCAACACGAAATATTTTTCGGGAGTGCGTTTAGATTTAATGGGCCTACTTTTAAGTTTGATGGGCTTAAAACCCTTTTGAAATTTTAAAATGCAAATTATGGCCCATAAGCTAATATTACCTATATATTTAAGCCACTAATTATCTATTTAACCTAAACCTATTCATTAGCACCCCACTAACCTAATTCACCCCATTCAGCCGCCCACCATCCTCCAATCAGTCTCCTCCTTCGTGTATTCCAGCTGCAAGATTTCGGTGCTCCATCTTTCCTCCAAGCTCAAGCTTTTCTCCCCCGCCTCGTGTCCCGTAGAGCATTTGTACATCAAATATTTAATCAGGCATGCATTGTATCAATCTTTTTACGCATCACACATGTCATATATTCTGATGAACTTGTTCTTTCATGAATTCTATCGATCCAAAAATGAGCATGAATGGTTTCGGTTTTTACATGTATTCTTGCGTTTTCATGCTTTGCTACTCACTGTTTTGATAATTTGTGCAAGGGGCTGCTGTGATGGGTTGCTAAGGGTCTGATATTGGTTTCACGTTGTGTTTGTGGGAGCCATACCGATCAGGGTTGCTGGGAGTGGTAAGATCGAGAGAAATGTTCCATGGAGTGGCTTGGTAGGGCAAGATCTAAGGTTTGGGGTGTGCTGCGGTACATGGGCTCGAACCTAGCTGTGTTTCAGACCATGTAGAATCTAGTAAGATGTTAGGAATGAGCCATGGGTGTTTGGTCGAAGGAGAGGCTCGATCCTTGGAAGTCTAGCGTTAGTCATGATGGAGGTGCAAATTTTCGGTTGGTTTCTGCACATGGCTTGTGCAGCGGCCTTATGTATTGGTTTGGCTTGGTTTAGAAGGGTCATTAGGGTCCTAATGGTGTGTCTTAAGTGATGGACAGGTGGGGGTATAAGCGAGGACCGAATGTTTAAAGAATTGGGGGCCATTTGTTGTAATAGGATTATAAAAATGGGAAGGGCCGTGAGTTGTGGCTCAGGCTGAAAATTTAGCCGAGAGTCTTTAGGCCTGATATTAGAATTTTAGGAACTTTTAAGTGTTATTAAGGTATGATAAAAAGTTGGGAAAGTTTTGGTTAAGTTTCAGTAAAATTCGGGTTAAAACCTGGACCTCGGTCCAAGTTTTAAAACAAATCGGTTAAGTTTTGATTTTGGCTCGAGTTTACATCTAGGAATGCTTTTAGTTATGTTTTGGGACGTTTTAAGGAGTTTGGTACGCTTCGGGTCATTTTTAGAAGTCCAGGGGATGAAACGGTAATTTATGGGTTCTAGGGGTAAAATGGTCATTTTGCACCCGGGGTGAGATTTTGGCCTTGGCAGCGCCCTGAGCACAAATATATGATATTTTAAATGTTTATGTATCGTTTTTACGATTTTACGCAATCATGATAAAAACGTTGCATGCTTGGTTTAAAAGAAAAGTTATGCATATGCATGTTTTTATGAAGTGATGAAAATGATGAAATTTTTGAAGGATGGGAATTGGTTGTAACTGACGATGTATATGTATACGATGACATGAGATATGATGAGCTGAGGCCCGGGCTCAGTGGGCGGGTAATGCTGTCGCTGATGTCCCTCGCCGCCGGGTACCACGGTTTTTATAGATAGATTCATCGATAGAGCTGATACGATAGGGCTGATACGAAAGTCACAACTAATGACTTGAATTCAATTAAAGAAAATATTTAAGTTTATGATGACACGATGAGCTGTTTTGACACGTATAAGATGATATGAGATGACATGATTTGACACGACATGATTTTATACGACATGTTTATGTTACATTTTTAAAGTTCATGAAAGGTATGTTGAGTATGATAATTTTCACTGTTGTGTGCTATGTATATGTATTTTTTATTAACGGTGCAGGTGTGTTGAGTCTTTAGACTCACTAGGCGTGTGTGATGCAGGTGAGCTAAATTCTGAGAAGACTGGAGGTGTTGGACTCTGAGTTAGCGGACCTGGTGGGCGACACGACCCGAGGACCTGTGATTTTTCCGCACATTATGATTTTTGGTTTTGGAGAGGATACGATGAGTTTATACACTGTTTTATTTCATAGTTGATGTTAGGATTTTACTCGTCTTTAATCCGGTATATTTTATTGGTAATTACTCGTGATGATTTTTAAATGATGTTTTTAAGTAGGAGTGCATGCATGCGATTTAATTAAATAGTTATTTTCAAAATGAGAGCTTTAGTATAAAAAAAATATTTCCGCATTTTTAAAACGGTAGACGTTTCATCAATTGTTGAGGAATTCATATACTTCTCAAAGAAAAATCCTCCTATTTTTCTAGTGCAAAATATGAGGGGATCTACCTAGTTGGTGGTGGGCTTGATTTTGAAGGAAGGACTCAAGGACAAGGAGAGCTTGTAGATTTGTCTTGCCTTTGAAGAGCTAAGTTGTTTACAACTTGGTTGGAGCCATTACATCAATATTTGATATTGATAGGTATATTTCTAAACACACTATGAATGTCATATTTTTGTGTTTTTGTATTTGCTACACATCCTAGTACATGAGGTGTTCGGTTTTCTTGCATGAAAATAAATTTTGAACTTCCGTTGCGTTATTGAACACCTAAAGTCGATCCCTTTCAAGTGGTATCAGAGCTAAGGGTACTAGTTTTTGTAGCATATACATGATATTATAATGAGGTCCATTTCTAACCGCATGAGATGAAATTTTTGCAACAAAATCAAGGCATGTTTGGGGAAAATTTCGGGCAGCATGTTGCTGCCTGTTTCGGGCAGCTCGGGCTGCCTGAGGGGCTGCCCATTTCGGGCAGCAAGGGCAGCCCCTCGGGCTGCCCGAACAGCCCCTATATTTTAAATAAAAATTTTTTTTGGTTGGCCGGAATCCGGTGACGGAAATGACTGCTAGGGTTTCCAAAAGTGTTTTGGATTATCAAAGTGTCATGGGCCTTGAAGTTGTTGGGCCATGAGATGGCTAACATATTTGTGAAATTTAAATGGGCCAAAATGTTTTTGGTGAAAAATTTTTTTTTGGGCCCTTGAGTTTAAATTTACAAAAGTTGCAAATATTTTCTCATGAAATAGGATATTTTGTGTTGAATGATTGTAATAATTATCAATTTATAAAGTGAGCTTGGTTTATCGTCTGTTCCCACCCCCATGAGATGTATCCCTATTTGTCATGGATATTTATTTGTAAATATTATAATAGTGGAAGATCAAGATTGGAAGATGGTGGCCTTGATGATTATGAAGATCGAAGACATGTAAATATCGGAAGCTTATGTAATAGTTGCATTTGCATCTCTGGCATTTCCCTAGGATTGGACCTAGGCCTGTGCTTAGCTCACACGGGCCGTTAGTTTTGGGGCGATTGATCATCCTTGTTTTGTTTACTGTTTATAATATATGCATGATATGTTATAAATAATGAGTATGTGCGTTATTATTATGAAAATAACAAGGTTGCATGAATCCGGCAAACATACGATCAAACATGGCGAGCTTTTAAATAAAATTAATGATGAGATCTTTCAAAATTAAAAACCCTCATTTTGAATAAGATTCAAAATTAATATCAAGCCCGAAAAGGGGAATTATAAAGTTGTTTATAATTTCCATGTCTTCCATTGACAATGGGTGCATGATGAACGATACCCGTGCTCGGGGCTCGGCTCGTATTATTGGGGGGACCCTGAGTGCCGGAAAGCTGTGACATCCATTGACATGGTGATGTGAACTACGTGGAACTCCCATGATTTCGGCTCATATTATTGGAGGAACTCATGGCGACCGTCCATTAAGGTTCAACATCAATGGGTAAGGCTCTGACTGACTGCACTCCTGAGGAATTGTAGACTTACAAGGAATGATGTGACCATGACTTGAAAGCCAAGTGTTTTATGCACGCTTCTATAAATGATGAGAAGCCGGTTCTTTATGTGGGCTCTTCATCTGGTACGAAGACGGGTCCACCTGGGAAGGGAAAGAAGCATTGTTTCCAACGTCCCAAGAAGAACGTGCCCTTGAAGAGGCAATCTCCGAGTCCCGCTGTGGCAGCCATACCAGTGAAGGCTGACAAGAATGCTGAAGTATGTCATCACTGCAAGAAGCCTGGACATTGGAGGCGTAATTGCAAGGAATATCTTGCCCAAAAGTGTTCTGGAAACGATATGTTATATATTGAAGTAAACATTTCAATTAACTCTACTTCTTGGGTATTAGATACCAGTTGTGGCTCACATCTCTGTAATGAGTTACAAGTGATGGGAAGAAGTATGAAGCTTAGGGAAGGTGAGACCTTCTTGAGGATGGGCAATGGAGCAAGAGTTGCTGCCAAGGCCGTAGGAGATGTTTACTTATTTTGAACAATGATTTTAAGTTGATTTTAAGAGATGTTTTGTTTGTACCTGATTTGGTGAAAAACATTGTTTCCATTTCTATGCTTGATAAAAATGGATATTCTTGTTTATTTAGCAAAGGTGTTTGCAACATTTACAAGAATGAATTTTAATTGGTACTGGAGAACTTGAAAACGATCTCTACAACTTAAAATTGAAAGATATTCCAATGAACAATGTCCAAGAAATAACAACAACAAACATGCGAAAACAACATACTCTAAATTCGGCACACTTATGGCATGCTCGATTTGGACATATTTCCCTAAGAAGGATGAACAAGCTAGTGGGAGTGGGCATGTTTGATATGTCTGATATTAATGCTCTCACGACTTGTGAATCCTGTCTGAAAGGAAAGATGACCAAAATTTCCTTTAAGGGCCATGTAGAGCGAGCCAAAGGGTTATTGGATTTGATCCATACCGAAGTGTGCGGTCCGCTTAGCATCACCACTAAGCATGGACATGCCTACTTCATCACCTTTACCGATGACTTTTCGAGGTATGGGTATGTGTATTTGATTAAATACAAGTCTGAAGCCTTTGAAAGGTTCAAAGAATTCAGAAGTGAAGTAAAGAAACAGTTGGGACGAAGCATCAAGACACTTCGATCGGATCGAGGTCGTGAGTACATGAGTGCCGAGTTCCAAGTGTTAGAGTAGGTGCCCGTCGAGCCAAGTGTTGGCCGAGTGTTCACAATGAAACTCTATGTATAAGCAATCTTTATTTTAATAATATTTGAAATTATTATTATGGCACATCTTTATCTGTATACCCATGCTAGTTGCATAGATAAAGCCCTTGAATATACAAATGGTAGAAAGAATATGAGATGCTCATATGATGAGTATCATGAAACTCATATTTGTAATACTGTATATTCTAAACGGTTCCTAGTCGATTCAGCCGCCACTAAGAAGGATATAGGCCGCTCGAGTTAGAGACTAGTATCTGCGATTTGAGTACCATGTTTCATTGGTAGGGGACATTGTGATGTCCGAACATGCAGATATGTGCTCCTTGTTGAGTGCACTGAACAACCCTCCATAAAAGGACTTTCCAAGTGGTTCTCACTTATCGAGTGGAAAAGTCCTGGTTTATGGTTGTACAGAATTAGTCCTTATGACCCGGGACAACATTGAGACTCTATGTGCTAGAATTACACTTTGACTTGTTTACCGACTCTCATGGGGTCATCAGGTGGCAAGGTTGGGTGTTCTGTCGAAACACATAGGAGTCGATGCATTGTAGTCGGGGATTCACCGCTTACCTTCGGGTATGGATATCCTATGTGTTATCATGTGTATGTAGGTTGAAATCTCTGGCCAGAGTATGGTTGTAATTATGAAAGGGGTTTCATAGATTACACCATCGATGCAACTACGACATGACACATAGTATCGATTCATTGACAACTCTCGATAAACCAATGGTTGTCGAATCGATCGGGATATACGAGTTGAAGGGACCGTACTGTACGCTAACCATAATAGAATGGTTCTTGCAGGCACTATCATTTGATACCTAGGGAATCATGTAAGCGATGCTGCTAGGCGTTTAACATGATTGGTTGGGTATTATCAGACTTGAGTTCTGACGTTCTTATTATCAAGGAGTTGATAAGTAAGAATGGAGCAATTGGGGTATGCTCATATAAGGACATGTTTAGTCCGAATCACATGGAGATGTGAATCCACGGCTAGTTGTATCAATGAACCATTGAGGGCCACACAAGTACTAGCTTTCTAGATCCCGTTGAGAAGTAAAAATAGTTCAATGTGTTGAACGGCTTATAAAGGAGTTTATAAGCGTAAGGAAAATTAGAAGTATGACTTCTATAAAGGAGAAAAATAGTTCAATGTGTTGAACGACTTATAAATGAGTTTATAAGTGTAAAGAAAAATAGAAGTATGACTTCTATGAGAGAAATGTAAATTTTAATTTAAGGAAGTGTTCCTAAATTAAAATTGGCCAAGTGAATAATGTAATTGAAAATTATGATTTTCATAAACATTATTATGGACAAAATTAAATTAATTCAAGTGTTGAATTAATTAAACACTAGTGGACCTAGTAGAGTCCAAATAATTAAATTAATTCAAGTGTTGAATTAATTAAATTATATTGAGTCTTGTAGAGCTCAATTTAAATTAATTATTTAACTAGTGGGACTTGGGTAAATTCAAGTAATGTTTAATTAGTCTCAAATATGTTTGAGATAATTAAAATTTAGTCCAAGGTTTTTAATTTGATTAAAAACCATATAATATGCATGCATGGGAGGTGAAAGGTTGGGAGACTACTTTTTGTGTTTTCAAGGCATGGCATGCAACTTTTTGGAACATTTTTTCCCACAACCAAGGCTAGTCTTCCTTCCCTCCTCCCACACTCCTCATGGCCGAAATTTCTCACTAGATTTCTCTCCATTTTTTTTTCATTTTGTGTTCTTCAATTGTTGGAGAAAAACACTCACTTCTCAAAGAAAAATGCCATACATTTTCTAGTGCAAGTGTAAGGTGGATCTACCTAGTTGGTGGTGGGCTTGATTGGAAGAAAGGAGTCCAAAAGAAAGGTGAAGCTTGTAGATTGTCTACCTTCAAGAGCTAAGGTGTTTACACCTTAGTTGGAGCCATCATCAACCTCAAGAGGTTGATAGGTAACGATTTTCTTACACCCTATGTTTGACATATTTGGTGTTTGTTGTATTTGTTGCACAAGATATCATGGTGGCCGAAATTTTTGAACTTCCGTTGCGCTTCCGGTCACCGTAACCGATCCCCTTTCAAGTGATATCCGAGCTATGGTTACGTTTTTGTGTAGCATTTACAAGATATTATGTTGAGATCGATTTCTAACCGCATGAGTGTATTTTTTGCAACGATTCAAGGCCAATTTCGGGGCTGTTTTTGGGCAGCAAGTTGCTGCCCATTTCGGGCAGCTTGGGCTGCCCGAGGGGCTGCCCGAAACGGGCAGCTAGGGCAGCCCAAGGGGCTGCCCGAACAGCCCCACATTTTTAAATAAAAAAAAAAAATTTTTTGTTCGCCGGAATGTTGGCCGGAATCCGGCGACGGAGCTCCGGCGACGGCGATGACGGCTAGGGTTTCCAAAAGTGTTTTGGAATATCAAAGTGTCATGGGCCTTGAGTTGTTGGGCCATTGGATGGCCAACACATTTGTGATTTTAAATGGGCCAAAATATTTTTAGTGAAAAATGAGTTTTTGGGCCCTTAAGTTTAAAATTACAAAAGTTGCAAATATTTTCTCATGAAATAAATAATTTAAGTTGGACTTTAATTATTTATAGTAAATGGTGATTTACAAGAAATTCGGTTATAAATAAATTAATTGGAAAGTAGACAAAGGTGTTTGTATATTTTGTTAATTTAGTTTATAATCGTGGCGGTTAGTGATTGGATCAAGATATATAATATTGGATCAATTAATTATTGTGATAATTAATTGATGGTGTATGATATGTGATATTATGCATGAAGGATGATCAAAAGCCCAAGCCCAATTTGCTAGGTGTATGCTAGGATATTTTGTGTTGAATGATTGTAATAATTATCAATTTATAAAGTGGGCTTGGTTTATGGCCCGTTCCCACCCCATGAGATGTATCCCTATTTGCCATGGATATTTATTTGTAAATATTAGTATAGTGGATGATCAAGATTGGAAGATGGTGGCCATGATGATTATGAAGATCGAAGACATGTAAATATTGGAAGCTAATGTAATAGTTGCATTTGCATCCCGTGCATTTACCCTAGGATTGGACCTAGGCCCGTGTTTAGCTCACACGGTCCATTAGTATTGGGGCGATTGATCATCCTTGTTTGTTTACTGTTTATAATATATGCATGATATGTTATAAATAATGAGTATGTGCGTTATTATTATGATAATAACAAAGTTGCATGAATCCGGCAAACATACGATCAAACATGGCGAGCTTTTAAATAAAAAAATTAATGATGAGACCTTTCAAAACTAAAAACCCTCATTTTGAATAAGATTCAAAATTAATATCAAGCCCGAAAAAGGGAATTATAAAATTGGTTATAATTTCCTTGTCTTCCATCGACAATGGGTGCATGATGAACGATACCCGTACTCGGGGCTCGGCTCATATTATTGGGGGGGCCTTGGGTGCCGGAAAGCTGTGACATCCATTGACATGGTGATGTGAACTACGTGGAACTCCCATGACTTCGGCTCAGATAATTGGGGGAACTCATGGCGACCGTCCATTAAGGTTCAACATCGATGGGTAAGGCTTGACACGTAAAGATGAACGACGTCTATAATGGATCCTAATCAAACGTGAGACAAAAGTTTACGTTAAGGGTTGCATTGTGATGCAATTGGGAAACTACCTTTTAGGAATTGTGATTGGCTGTATAATCGGGATCATAATTCGCTAATTGGACCTTACGTACCTACTGAGGAAAGGAGTTTCCCGTTTTCACTAGAAGGTAGTGAAAGATGTCAAAACAGTGGGAGCAAATATTTATGAAGTAAAAGTCCAAACTTCATATCTTACTAAATATTTTAAAATAGTCATCAACATTTATCTGTTTTTACTTTTCAGTACAAATTGACAATGTCTTCGATTCGCAATCCGATATCTGCAATACTCGACAAACACATGTTAACCTGACCTAATTACCTCACTTGGCTAAGAAACCTAAAAATAGTCTTGAATTCGGAAAGGGTAGCATATACACTGACTGAGTCGCCCCCTGTTGAGGCTCCGACTGACTACAATCCTGAGGAATTGCAGGCTTACAAGGAATGGTGTGACCATGACTTGATAGCCAGGTGTTATATGCTGACTTCTATGAATGATGAGCTGCAGAGGCGTTTTGAGGATGCAAAGAGTGCTGCTGACATTCATTTGCATCTCAAGGAGCTCTTCGGTGAGCAAACACGTCCTCTTAGGCATGCTACCGTCAAGGAGCTGATCACTTTGCGCATGCGAGATGGGGCCTCGGTCCATGAGCATGGCCTAAAGTTGATTGGGCTCGTGGACAAGCTCGTTGGCATGGATATGATCTTGCCTTCGGAGTTGACCACCGACGTGTTGCTCTTATCCCTGCCTAGCTCATTTGATCCTTTTGTGGTGAACTTCAACATGAAAAAGATGGAACCGACCCTTGAGGAGTTGGTAAACATGCTTGTTACGTTTGAATCCACCATCAAGAAAGAGAAGTTGGTTCTTTATGTGGGTTCTTCATCTGGTACGAAGATTGATCCACATGGGAATGGAAAGAAGCGTTCTTTCCAACGTCCCAAGAAGAACGTGCCCTTGTTGAGGCAATCTCCGAATCCCGTTGTGGCAGCCACACCAGTTAGGGCTGACAAGACTAGTGATGTTTGTCATCACTGCAAGATGCCTGGACATTGGAGGCGAAATTGCAAAGAATATCTGGCCCAGAAGAGTTCTGGAAACGGTATGTTCTAAATTGAAGTAAACATTTCAAATAACTCTACTTCTTGGGTATTAGATACCGGTTATGACTCACATCTCTATAATGAGTTATAGGTGATGGGAAGAAGTAGAATGCTTAAGGAAGGTGTGACCTTCTAGAGGATGGCTATGGAGCAAGAGTTGCTGCCAAGACCTTAAGAAATGTTTACTTATTGTTGAACAATGATTTTAAGTTAATTTTAAGAGATGTTTTGTTTGTACCTTTTTGGTGAAAACATTATTTCCATTTCTATTGTGATAAAGATGGATATTCTTGTTTATTTAGCATAGGTGTTTGCAACATTTACAAGAATGAATGTTTGCTTGGTACTTGAGAACTTCAAAACGATCTCTATAACTTAAAATTGAAAGATATTCAATTAAATGTCCATTCAAAGGCAGACACCATATGAGATATGGATGGGTAAGCCTCCCAAATATTCTTATCTTAGAATATGGGAGCCCTGCTTATGTGAAGCAGGTAGTGGGAGATAAATTGGATAGTTGATCCATTTTATGTTACTTTGTGGGATATCCAAGGATTTTAGTTGGATATCACTTCTATCATCCCCAAGAAACAAAGGTGTTTGTTTCTAGGAATGCAACCTTTTTGGAAAAGGAATTTTCTATTGGATAGAAAAGGGGAGATGATAGAACTCGAAGAGGTTCGAGAAACACCCACAATTATAGAACCCACACCCGAAGAGCCAAGAGAGGAGATACAGACTCCTAGAAGATCCGAGAGAGTCTCGAGACCACCTATGAGATATGGTCTGCTTCTTGAAGAGGGCCATGATGAGCCTAACCATGGATTTGATCCAAGGACCTTCAAGGAAGCGTTATCTGATGCCGATTCATCCAAATGGCTTGAAGCTATGGAATCTGAGATGAATTCCATGCATTCGAACCAAGTGTGGGATCTTATAGATCCACCTGAAGGAAAGGTTCCCATAGGGACTTGGGACGGATGGGAAGGTATTGACCTTCAAGGCGCGATTGGTGGCAAAAGGATATACTCAAAGACAAGGAGTTGACTTTGAGGAAACCTTTTCTCCAATTGCAATGTTCAAGTCCATAAGGATTTTGCTAGCCATAGCTGCATGGTATGACTATGAGATATGGCAGATGGATGTCAAGACAGACTTTCTTAATGGGGATTTTAAGAAAGTTATTTACATGTCTAAACCTGGAGGGTTTACATCTATCGGAAGTGAGCATATGGTATGCAAACTTCATAGATCTATTTATGGTCTAAAGCAGGCATCTAGGAGTTGGAACCTTAGATTCGATAGTACAATCAAAGAGTTGATTTACTAAGAATCCTGAGGAACCCTATGTGTATAAGAAGGTCAGTGGGAGTGTTGTGACATTCCTTGTGTTGTATGTTGATGACATTCTACTCATTGAGAATGATGTAGGAATGTTGCAATCAACTAAGATATGGTTTGCGAGTAAGTTCTCGATGCAGGACTTGGGTGAAGCATCTTTTGTATTGGGAATACAGATCTATAGAGATAGATCGAGAAGATTGCTTGGTCTCACCCAGTCCACATACATTGATACCATCGTGAAGCCGTTCTCGATGGATGAGTCCAAGGGAGGACATCTACCAATGTGTCATGGCGTGTCCCTATCCAAGTCTGTCTCCCAAGACTGATGCAGAGATAGTGGCGATGACACGCATTCCGTATGCTTCGGCAATTGGTAGCATCATGTATGGGATGATATCTACACGTCTTGACGTGGCTTTCGCACTAAGTGTAGTGAGTAGATATCAATCGAACCCTGGTCTTCCACACTGGAAAGCTGTGAAAGACATCCTCAAGTAGTTGAGAAGGACCAATAAATTGTTCTTGGTCTATGGGGTGGAGAACTAAAATTGGAAGGCTATACCTACTCTAGCTTCCAAAGCGATATCGATGACTCGAAGTCAACCTCTGGTTTTGTATTCATGCTCAATGGTGCTGCTGTCTCTTGGAAGAGTTCCAAGCAAGACAATATTACGGATTCCAGCACAGAGGCCGAATACATTGCTGCATCAAATGCAGCAAGGGAGGCTGTTTGGATAAGGAATTTCGTCTAAGAGTTGGACGTCATTCCTAATGGAGTTGCTCCTGTCCCGGTGTTGTGTGACAACAAGGGAGCTATAGCTCAAGCAAAGGAGCCAAGGTCTCATCAGAAATCCAAACTAGTATTGAGAAAGTACCACATCCTCGGAGAGATTGTGGAAAGAGGAGAAGTGTCTGTTGACACAGTCGGCTCCGCCGATAATGTTGTTGATCCACTAGCTAAACCTTTACCTGGACCATTATTCGACAAGCATCGCGAATCAATGGGTTTAATGCATATGGGTAGTTGGCTCTAGTGCAAGTGGGAGATTGTTAGAGTAGGTGCCCGTCGAGCCAAGTGTTGGCCGAGTGTTCACAATGAAACTCTATGTATAAGCAATCTTTATTTTAATAATATTTGAAATTATTATTATGGCACATCTTTATCTGTATACTCATGCTAGTTGCATAGATAAAGCCCTTGAATATACAAATGGTAGAAAGAATATGAGATGCTCATATGATGAGTATCATGAAACTCATATTTGTAATACTGTATATTCTAAACGGTTCCTAGTCGATTAAGCCGCCACTAAGAAGGATATAGGCCGCTCGAGTTAGAGACTAGTATCTGCGATGTGAGTACCATGTTTCATTGGTAGGGGACATTGTGATGTCCGAACATGCAGATATGTGCTCCTTGTTGAGTGCACTGAACAACCCTCCATAAAAGGACTTTCCAAGTGGTTCTCACTTATCGAGTGGAAACGTCCTAGTTTATGGTTGTACACCATTAGTCCTTATGACCCGGGACAACATTGAGACTCTATGTGCTAGAATTACACTTTGACTTGTTTACCGACTCTCATGGGGTCATCAGGTGGCAAGGTTGGGTGTTCTGTCGAAACACATAGGAGTCGATGCATTGTAGTCGGGGATTCACCGCTTACCTTCGGGTATGGATATCCTATGTGTTATCATGTGTATGTAGGTTGAAATCTCTGGCCAGAGTATGGTTGTAATTATGAAAGGGGTTTCATAGATTACACCATCGATGCAACTACGACATGACACATAGTATCGATACATTGACAACTCTCGATAAACCAATGGTTGTCGAATCGATCGGGATATACGAGTTGAAGGGACCGTACTGTACGCTAACCATAATAGAATGGTTCTTGCAGGCACTATCATTTGATACCTAGGGAATCATGTAAGTGATGCTGCTAGGCGTTTAACATGATTGGTTGGGTACTATCAGACTTGAGTTCTGACGTTCTTATTATCAAGGAGTTGATAAGTAAGAATGGAGCAATTGGGGTATGCTCATATAAGGACACGTTTAGTCCGAATCACATGGAGATGTGAATCCACGGCTAGTTGTATCAATGAACCATTGAGGGCCACACAAGTACTAGCTTTCTAGATCTCGTTGAGAAGTAAAAATAGTTCAATGTGTTGAACGGCTTATAAAGGAGTTTATAAGCGTAAGGAAAATTAGAAGTATGACTTCTATAAAGGAGAAAAATAGTTCAATGTGTTGAACGACTTATAAATGAGTTTATAAGTGTAAAGAATAATAGAAGTATGACTTCTATGAGAGAAATGTAAATTTTAATTTAAGGAAGTGTTCCTAAATTAAAATTGGCCAAGTGAATAATGTAATTGAAAATTGTGATTTTCATAATCATTATTATGGACTAAATTAAATTAATTCAAGTGTTGAATTAATTAAACACTAGTGGACCTAGTAGAGTCCAAATAATTAAATTAATTCAAGTGTTGAATTAATTAAATTATATTGAGTCTTGTAGAGCTCAATTTAAATTAATTATTTAACTAGTGGGACTTGGGTAAATTCAAGTAATATTTAATTAGTCTCAAATATGTTTGAGATAATTAAAATTTAGTCCAAGGTTTTTAATTTGATTAAAAACCATATAATATGCATGCATGGGAGGTGAAAGGTTGGGAGACTATTTTTTGTGTTTTCAAGGCATGGCATGCAACTTTTGGAACATTTTTTCCCACAACCTAGGCTAGTCTTCCTTCCCTCCTCCCACACTCCTCATGGCCGAAATTTCTCACTAGATTTCTCTCCATTTTTTTTTCATTTTGTGTTCTTCAATTGTTGGAGAAAAACACTCACTTCTCAAAGAAAAATGCCATACATTTTCTAGTGCAAGTGTAAGGTGGATCTACCTAGTTGGTGGTGGGCTTGATTGGAAGAAAGGAGTCCAAAAGAAAGGTGAAGCTTGTAGATTGTCTACCTTCAAGAGCTAAGGTGTTTACACCTTAGTTGGAGCCATCATCAACCTCAAGAGGTTGATAGGTAACGATTTTCTTACACCCTATGTTTGACATATTTGGTGTTTGTTGTATTTGTTGCACAAGGTATCATGGTGGCCGAAATTTTTGAACAAAAATCGAAATTTTTGAACTTCCGTTGCGCTTCCGGTCACCGTAACCGATCCCCTTTCACCAAGAGTATCTTAGGGAGAATGGGATTCTCTCGCAGTGGACTCCGGCCGCCACACCACAGTTAAATGGTGTTTCGGAGCGTCGTAATCGGACTTTGATGGACATGGTTCGGTCAATTATGGGATTCACGGAGTTGCCGCCATCCTTTTGGGGATATGCGCTTGAGAGAGCGGCACTGTTGATGAACAATGTCCATTCAAAGGTAGTTGACAAGACACCATATGAGATATGGATGGGTAAGCCTCCCAAATATTCTTATATTAGAATATGGGGGTGCCCTGCTTATGTGAAGCAGGTAGTGGGAGATAAATTGGATAGTCGATCTATTTTATATTACTTTGTGGGATATCCAAGGAATTCTGTTGGATATTTCTTCTTTCATCTCCAAGAAACAAAGGTGTTTGTTTATAGGAATGTAACCTTTTTGGAAAAGAAATTTCTATTGGATAGAAAAGGGGAGATGATAGAACTCGAAGAGGTTCGAGAAACACCCACAATTATAGAACCCACACCCGACGAGCCAAGAGAGGAGATACAAGCTCCTAGAAGATCCGAGAGACTCTCGAGACCACCTATGAGGTATGTTCTGCTTCTTGAAGAGGGCCATGATGAGCCTAACCATGGATGTGATCCAAGGACCTTCAAGGAAGCGTTATCTGATGCTGATTCATCCAAGTGGCTTGAATCAATGGAATCTGAGATGAATTCCATGCATTCGAACCAAGTGTAGAATCTCGTGGATCCACGTGAGCGAATTGTTCCCATAGGGTGTAAATGGATTTACAAGAGGAAACTTGGGGCGGATGGGAAGGTATTGACCTTCAAGCGTGATTGGTAGCAAAAGGATATACTCAAAGACAAGGAGTTGACTTTGAGGAAACCTTTTCTCCAGTTACAATGTTCAAGTTGATAAGGATATTGCTAGCCAGAGCTACATGGTATGATTATGAGATATCGCAGATTGATGTCAAGACAGCCTTTCTTAATGGGGATATTAAGGAAGAGATTTACGTGTCTCAACCTGAAGGGTTTATATTTTTCGGAAGTGAGCATATGGTATGCAAACTTCAGAGATCTATTTATGGTCTAAAACAGGCATCTAGGAGTTGGAAACTTAGATTCGATAGTACAATCAAAGAGTTTGGTTTTACTAAAATCCTGAGGAAACCTGTGTGTATAAGAAGGTCAGTGGGAGTGCTGTGACATTCCTGGTGCTGTATGTTGATGACATTGTACTCATTGGGAATGATGTAGGAATGTTGCAATCAACTAAGATATGGTTAGCGAGTAAGTTCTCGATGCAGGACTTGGGTGAAGCATCTTTTGTATTGAGAATACAGATCTATAGAGATAGATAAAATAGATTGCTTGGTCTCACCCAGTCCACATACATTGATACCATCATGAAGTGGTTCTCGATGGATGAGTCCAAGAGAGGACATCTACCAATGTGTCATGGCGTGTCCCTATCAAAGTCTATGTCTCCCAAGACTGATGTAGAGATAGAGGCGATGACATGCATTCCATATGCATTAGCGATTGGTAGCATCATGTATGGGATGATATCTACACGTCCTGACGTCGCTTTCGCACTAAGTGTAGTAAGTAGATATCAATCGAACCCTGGTCTTCCACGTTGGAAAGATGTGAAAGACATCCTCAAGTATTTGAGAAGGACCAATAAGTTGTTCTTGGTCTATGGGGGTGCAGAACTGAAATTGGAAGGCTATACCGACTCTAGCTTCCAAAGCGATATCGAAGACTCGAAGTCAACCTCTGGATTCGCATTCATGCTCAATGGTTTTGCTGTCTCTTGGAAGAGTTCCAAGCAAAACAGTACTGCGGATTCCACTACTGAGGCCGAATACATTGCTGCATCAAATGCAGCAAAGGAGCTGTTTGGATAAGAAATTTCGTCCAAAAGTTGGACGTCATTCCTAATGGAGTTGCTCCTGTCCCGGTGTTGTGTGACAACACGGAAGCCATAGCTCAAATAAAGGAGCCAAGGTCTCATCAGAAGTCCAAACATGTATTGAGAAAGTACCACATCCTCCGAGAGATTGTGGAAAGAGGAGATGTCTCGATTGACAAAGTCGGCTCCGCAGATAATGTTGCTGATCTACTAACTAAGCCTTTACCTGGACCATTATTCGAGAAGCATCGCGAATCGATGGGTTTGAAGCATATGGGTAGTTGGCTCTAGTGCAAGTGGGAGATTGTTAGAGAAGGTGCACGTCGAGCCAAGTGTTGGCCTAGTGTTCACAATGATAGTTGTTATTTTGTCACATCTTTATCTGTATACCCATGCTAGTTGCATAGATAAAGCCCTTGAATATACAAATAGTAGAAAAAATATGAGATGCTCATATGATGAGTATTATGAAACTCATATTTGGAATACTGTATATTCTAAACAGTTCCTAGTCGATTCAGCCGCCGCTGAGGAGGATATAAGCCGCTCGAGTTCGAGACTAGTATATGCGATGTGAGTACCATGTTTATTGGTAGGGGACATTGTGATGTCCGAGCATGCAGATAGGTGCTCCCGGTAGAGTGTACTAAACAACCCTCCATAAAGGACTTTCCAAGTGGTTCTCACTTATCGAGTGGAAACGTCCTAGTTTATGGTTGTACACCATTAGTCCTTATGACCCGGGACAACATTGAGACTCTATGTGATAGAATTACACTTTGACTTGTTTACCGACTCTCATGGGGTCATCAGGTGGCAAGGTTGGGTGTTCTGTTGAAACATATAGGAGTCGATGAATTGTAGTCGGGAATTCACCGCTTACCTTCGGGTATGGATATCCTATGTGTTCTCATGTATGCGTAGTATGAAATCTCTGATCAGAGTATGGTGGTAATTATGTTTTATAGATTACACCATCGATGCAACTACGACATGACACATAGTATCGATTCATTGACAACTCTCGATAAACCAATGGTTGTCGAATCGGTCGGGATATATGAGTTGAAGGGACCGTACTGTACGCTAACCATAATTGAATGGTTCTTGTAGGCACTATCATTTGATACCTAAGGAATCATGTAAGTGATGCTGCTAGGCATTTAACATGATTGGTTGGGTATTATCAAACTTGAGTTCTGACATTCTTATTATCAAGGAGTTGATAATTAAGAATAGAGCAATTGGGGTATGCTCGTATAAGGATATTTTCTTGAGTTCTGACATTCTTATTTACACAACCAAGGCTAGTCATCCCTCTCCCTATTTACACACACTATGGCCGAAACTTGAGGGAATTCATATATACTTCTCAAAGAAAAATCCTCCTATTTTTCTAGTGCAAAATATGAGGGGATCTACCTAGTTGGTGGTGGGCTTGATTTTGAAGGAAGGACTCAAGGACAAGGAGAGCTTGTAGATTTGTCTTGCCTTTGAAGAGCTAAGTTGTTTACAACTTGGTTAGAGCCATTACATCAATCTTTGAGATTGATAGGTATATTTCTAAACACACTATGAGTGTGTTATTTTTTTTGTTTTTGTATCTGCTACACATCCTAGTACATGAGGTGTTCGGTTTTCTTGCATGAAAATAAATTTTGAACTTCCGTTGCGTTTTTTAACACCTAAAATCGATCCCTTTCATCATCTGCATATTTACATGATATTCGTTTTACGGGACATGTTTTATACGTCGTTATGTTTTGAGATTAGATGTTTTAAAATTTGTATGCATGTTACGACATGAAATGAGAAATTATATGATTTTCATGCATGCTGGTTTTGTGGTGGAATTTCACTTCGTGATAAGAATTTTGCTATTGGGTATTAGGAAATGTTGGAAATCAGACTATAATAATTTTTGTGTTAGTAGTACTGATGTTCTATTTATGAGCCATAAGTTAATCTTGAAGATTATGAATGCTTTTGGGACTTGAAGATTTTCTACGAAATTATTGATGGTTCGTGACTACTAGTTGAATTAAATTTTGAAAATTTCATGTAAGAAATAATGATTCGAAGACTAAGACGATCCTTGAAAGTATAAAACGTAGAATTTATTTAAGATATAAGCTCTACCTAATTGGATTTAAAGATTGAATTGCTTGAATTGAGAATTTTAAGGATCTAGTTGTAATAACCAATAATTTGAGGATCTAAGTGAAAAATAAAATGCAAAGGGAATAGTTTCGAATTTACCGAATTTTGGGATTAAATTCTGAGTTTCGAGAATTTCAAGGTCTAACGAGGCTTAAATAGAAAAATTTATGGAGACAAAAAATGCAAATTTCGAAGAGTTGTATGGCCAAAAATGTAATTTTAGAGAACAATAAGGGCCAAATTACAAATCTCAAAATTTTTGAAGATTAAATTCGAACTTTTGAGGAACACTTGGGATTTTAAATATTTATGGGAATGTAAGACTGGTTACGAGAATTAATTTTGGGTTTAGTATACTTAAAGCTATTGAACCTTATGATACGGGAAACCTATAAAATGAAATTGGGAATGTCGAGGACTTATGAGTAATTGTGAAAATTTCGAGATTTAGGAAAAAATGGATGATTTTCGAGGGAATTAAAAATTAATTTTGTAATTTTTAAGAAATTTGGAGACTAGTTTATTAGTAAGTGAGAATCGAACGATTTAAAAGATAGAAATTTTCGATGATTTAGGCTCGCATGTATATTTAGAACCTCGAAAAATTTGGGTCATAATGTTATAAGGAATGGTAATCAATGAAATTCTAACATGAATCGATATTGGGCTCGAAACTCTAAGCGTTAGTAGAATAATGTGTGACAAATTAAGAATTTAAATCTGTAGAACCAGAAAATCAGATTACGTATAAGCCATGCATAATTGCTAATATTTAAATTAAAAATGAATTTTTATAAATATATGAAGTGTTTAATTCGTTTTTATAATTGTTAAGTCATGATTATTTATTTTAAAAGTAGATGTTTAGTTTTATCTTTTCAGGATAAATACGCGAGACCGGATCGGAGTTTGGAGATTAGAGATAAGATTAATAAAAAGAAAAATATTCTTAACTTTAATTTAAGTCAAGGAATGATTTAATTTAAAGAAAAAGAATGTCTTTGGGATTTAATAAAGCAATTGGAGCTAATTAAATAAATAACTTCTCTTAGATTCAATATTTAATTAAAATTTAAATTAAAATATGTAAGCAAGTGGGGATAAATTAATCTAGGTTCAAGAAATTAAAAACCTAGCATTTTAATACTTAAATTTTAGGTTAAGTATGCCATGCAATAATTTATTCTAAATTAATGTGTTAATTCACTAAAATGTATAATGGGTATTTAAAAACCTTAAACAATTAAAATGCAAGGTTTAAACCATAGTATACCATGCAAAATTTGTAGGAATTCGGTCAATCCTTTAAACAAATTGAAATGTGTAGTAAACTCCACTCAAGTCACTCCCAAATGATTTTTTTATATTCATTTCCCCTTTTAAGTCACCAATTATGAGTAATTCAAACCCAATAATTAACCTTAATTCTTCCTCAACTCATTACCCAGCAAATCAACGTGTAACTGTAGCAAGAATAAAAGAATAAGATGAAAGAGTCTTCGGCTACAAGGGGTGAAAAAAATAATTTAAATTTCATTAAACTTCTTGACTTGTAACCTCCATCTAAATGCACTTCAATACTCATTCATCACCCCTTGAACCTTCATCTTCATTATCTACATTTCCTAGACACTCTTACCTTCGAAATTAGCAGAGAACCAACAGCTAATAATCGTGAATACAGTAGCAGAAACAAAGAAAGAAATCCAACTCTGCTCCACCACACCGTAATCGTCGTATTGGTTTGTTTTCTTTAAAAAAATTTCCAGGCATGCATATATTGTTTCTTTTCTCTTCAATCAAGTCATATATATATCTTAAACCAATATATGTTAAAGATTCATGAGCTAAAACAAAACACAGCAGCAACTTTGCAAGAAAACCTGTACAAGGCACTCACGGCTTTTGATTTTTACTTCACGGGTTGGATGTTTTTGTTGATTACGGGTAGTTGTTCGATTCCAGGCACTCAAGGCTGCTTCTAGGCATGATTTAGAGTATGTTAGGGGTTATTGGTTCATTGGTTTGAGTCCATACAATTCGAATAAAGGCATGACAACAACTATTTTCCGTTAGCTACAGAATTTGGTTCAAGATTCTGTCATGTGGGTGTTTAGGGTGGGTGTTCAAATCCTGGCTGTCCTAGGGGCTGTAACCATGCTTAGAACCATCCCTTATCATGTCTAGTACATGACCAACTCAGTCTTTCCATGCTTGGTTCACGGCTCATCAGAAATTGTTTACAACAACATAGATGGTGTCCCACGGTTTTCAAATTATGATTTTGTGTGAGTGAGTTTAGGTTGTTGGGTGGTTGGATGGATTGTGGTTGGATTTTAGCCCATAACCACGGTTCATACAACACACCATCATGTCTAGATCGAGCAATGGTCAATCAAATTGACACTGAACGACACATGACAACAAAATATTCCAATACAGCACACTACACAGAAAGTGGAGCTCTCGGTTTGGAGCTGTGATTGTCCTAGGTGTTGGCTTGGTTTGTAGTTGGATTTTAGCCCTTAGCCATGGTTCAAGCCATGACTTAGGATGTTGGTAAGAGTCTCTAGTCAATGGTTCAAGCAAATAGACATTTGTTTCAGATTTGAACACCAAATTCGCACCACAACTGCTGTTGCGATTTTTATTTCTTGACAGAAACTGTGAGTTCGGTTCAGAAGGTTTGTTCGTGTTCTTGGTTGGCTTTTAACCTATAGCCTTGGACTGGACAGTATCTTAACGAGTTAGGAAAATCATGTTTTTGACCGTTCGTGATTTGGTCGAGTTTAGAGGTCGTACGAGAATTTACGGTGTAATGTGCCAAAGTGACTCTCGAAAGAGTGTTTCATGATTTTGGCCTCCATTCACCTATTTTCGTGTTTTACAGTCCTCATGAATATTTTTCAGTATGTTAGGGGTATTTTAATCATGGTTAAACGTTGGTTTAATGTAGTTCGGGTTGGTACGAAGCCATGATTGAAAACCAAGTTGTTGGTCCTAAACGTCTCGTTTTTGGTTCGATTGTTAAGTTTTGTCAAGTTAAGAATATTTGCATGTGTCACATATTAGAATTAGGTTGCAGCAAGCCTGGGAGCGATCCAACTCATCCGGTCAAAAAAAACAACAACAACAAGGTTATAATTATATTACGTGCGTAAAAATATAAAATGTTTATTTTTGAGATATATGTGATATGTCTTGTGGCCACCTTACGTCTATGGGTTTGGAAGCCGGTATGCGCAACCGAGGACCTCTCCACCCGGTGACTTACGACCAGTTTACGATTATGAATGGGTACGGATATCCAGTCCAAGGGCTGTGGTGATCTCTACCGCCAAGTATACTGTGGTTTAGTCTGAGCAGACGCTCACGTTATGTTATGGGCCATTTGCTTAGAAACATTATCACTACCAGAAAATTATGATATGATATGACAGAGCTCTATTGAGCAAAGCTACGTATGATTTTCATATCTGCACGTAGTTATAATTATTAATGATACGACTTTCACTGTACGCTTTACAATACCATATTTTTACGTTGCATGCGATTTTATGATATCATATATATCGTGAATAACAAGAAAATATATCATTGTATCAATATGGTATCAATATTTCCTCGGCCTTGATGATTATGATACTTGACAGACGCATGTAAGAGGTGAGGTAGATACTTTGTTTTGAGAAATTTTTAGAAGTCATTAAAAAACCTGAAACTAAGCGGATATGTGTGTTGGAGTTATATTATATATTACTAGTTTGGTTGAGTAAGGTTGAATTTCAGGTTTATGATATAAGTGTTTATTCAAAAAAATAAAAGAAGGGAATTAGTTGTGTTCAACCTAGGTTACCAAGGAACGAATGTTAAGATTTTTACCGAGTAAGAAATCAAAACTCGTGATATGGGAATTCTATAACTTTGTGGGCTATAAGCGAAGTTGATTTATTAGAGTTAGTCTATGGCTACCATGGGATAACTTATTAAGTCTTATACGCTAGAATTAATTAAGCAGTAAGAATACGTAAGAATGCGATATTCGTTCCAATGAGGAAAGTTCAATGGTCTTAGGTCTCAACTATATTGGAATTGGGAAAGAAATAGTTTAAGAATGTAATTGATACTAGAACGGTATTAAGGTAGAAGATCGATATTGCCTATCTTGGGTCTTATGGATGAACGTTACTCGAATTTAAGATTTGCAACAATTTTATATTTGGGATATACTTGTAAATAGTTACGTTACGTAAGTTTGGTGCCGTAAGATAGAGATTCAATTCAATGATCTTAGGCTAACTTTGTTAGGGGGTTAAGATATGGTTTACTTTTTAAGTGTATCACCGAGGATAGCAGTCGTTCATTAAATTTTGGGGCTAAGGTTTTCTAAGTTGAACTGCCTAAATTCTAATGTAATAGGACGCTGGACATTATGAATATAGTATAAGAAAAATAAGGTGCGATAAGTTTGGACATCCATTTCTAGTATGAGGAATTGCGAGAAAGTCAGAAATTTGAGGACATAGCAAAAATAGAACTAAGTCACCATAAGTTGTTTTGAGTTGCGATTCGCAAATGAAGATCTTGGTAGGCCAATTTATTAAGGATTGAGGAGACGTAAGGACAGCTTAACATTTATTTTATCAGAATAGCGCAACAGAAGCGTGAATTATTGTAATATTAGAATTAAGAGTCTAAAATTTTTGTTTATCAAGAATAAGCGAATTTCGGTGACGAAATTCAATTTAAGGGGGGAAGATTGTAATGTCCCGAAAATTTGAAAGTCCATGAGAACCACATGCATGCAAGTTATTAAATTTCTTTGATATTTTATTAAATTTTTTTAAACCAATAAATGCATGTTTATTTCATTAATTATGTGTTTAATTATTTTTATGCATTTTATGCATTATTATTGCATGATATAATTTATTTCATGAAATATTAAAGGTTCATGCATTAAAAATTTTTAAGTTGCATTTCGCGCTCGAACGAGGATCGGAGACCGGAGAATTTTCAGAAAATTATATTTATTACATGACTAATTTTTATTAATTAAATTAAGGTGTTTTTAAGAGTATTTTCAAAAAATGAGATTTTATTGGGTATTTTTACCCGAAAAATTTTTATTTTTAACGGTACGTGAATTTTATCGAATCGGGGGAGTTTTTAAGGGTTCAGCTAATATTTTCAAAATCTTTTCAACACGAAATATTTTTCGGGAATGCGTTTGGATTTAATGGGCCTATTTTTTAAGCTTATTGGGCTTAAAACCCTTAATTATCATATTAGGACCCATTAATTAATTGATTAATTACATAATTATTATAAATAAACCCCTAAACTCCCGTAACCCCTCACCACAGCCGTTACACGTGACTCTCCTTTCATAATTTCTTGGAATTAGAACACAATAGCTGAAGGCTTCGATTCCCCTTGGTTTCCAAGAGAAAAACTTCATCCGGATCTCCATTTTTATCGTTCTTGTCTTCAAATTATCAATGCATGTTTTGTATCCTCTTTTTCTGCATCATTCACGTAATATATATGTATATTTATCTGTGTGTGTATGATACGGTCCAGCCGTAGGGAAGGTAACTTTCGAACATTTTTGTATCTGTAATGCCCGAGATTTTGATTACTGATTAATTAATGTGGTTATAGACGGAACGGGTTAGACCGGGATAGGCGGAAAAGAGAATGGAATGATGTGTGAGGTGGGCGTTCCTGCCGGGCGCATATGCGCGGAGTGGGCAGAGAACCTCGTGCATATGCGCGACATGAATCCGCGCATGTGCGCGAGGGTACCTCAGAGTTGGGCAAATGAACAAGGGCCTCGCGCATATGCGCCGAGTAAGGGCGCGCATATGCGCGAGGTGCTGTGCAAGCTACGCGCCGAGACATTATGTCTCGCGCATATGCGCCGAGGTTGGTCGTGCATATGCGCGAGACGTGTTTTACAAAGGGCGAGCCACATAGCCTTTACATGCAACGTGTGAATATATATATATATATATATATATATATATATATATACAAGCCTTCATTTCCTTCTCAAGAAAAATCGAGAGAAGCTCTGGAGGAAAGAGTGAAAAATCCTTACGCTTTTATATTTCAATCACTCCGTTAGATTTTGAATCCGACTTCAGTACTGTGTTTCTATCGAATCAGTCTTCAACTGGACGTAAGTTTTGTTACGTTTTGACATGTCTTGAAATTATGCTATTGTCAGAACTGAATAGTATTCATAAATGATGTTCTTGACATGTTAGACATCGTAGAATCGAAGTCAGATTGAGAAACAGATTGATTATGGAATTGTTATGATTTTTCAGAATATATCGATTGATATTGGACGGATTTGTATTATGGATTGATTACAGATTGTATTGGATATGAGTTATATATTGTAATTGATATATGTTGATGTGGTATTGACCAGGATATCGGGACTGTGCAGTTATGCAGTTGATTTTGAGTTGAATCCAGATTGAACAGATTGATATTGATTTGAGCAGTATATTAATATGATATTATTGATATTGTCATTGCCAGATTGAGGGATTGACAGACTTTGAATCCCAGACAGGAACGCCATAAGAACCGCAATAAAAAAAAGGTATAAGTCAATGTGGTATTGGGAGATCGACTCGAGTAGGATATACTTGAGTTTCCCTAAATCACATACTTCTTGTTATTATATACATTGAATTGAATTGATATGCTTGTTCTATTGATTTATAGAAGCATGTACTAGACGAGTGATCTTGTGATAGAAGTGCCTGATAGTGGCGGGATCGTCACGGGCACATTGCACGATGTCACAAGATAGTGTATTGGCGATAGTGCCATAGTCTGTGATGGATAGGTCAAGACACCGAATGTTTGGTTATATCGAAGTGGATAGAATTAGAGTTTCTTCTATTACTGATGTTCGATATAGGAATACCAACATCTGGAAACCGGGATCCCTAGACTAGGATTGAGTCTAGTCTGAGACGTGGTGTAACGTACCGTACTTTTCATATTTAAAATTTGCGGAAAAATTATAAATTTCTTGAATACGAAAATAAAAATCCATACGGTCGTCACTCATCGTTCATAACTAGAATATTTGAAATCAAACATCACCAATAAAATTTTTGCTAAAAGAAAAGCTTGCTCAAAACATCTCGCATCAAAACATAAAATCAGTGTATTAATATTTTCATGCTTAAAATCTTAAAATAACGTGGGCGGTCCTCGGCTCTAGCCTTCTGCTCAGTCCAAGCCTGCTCCTTGGTCGCCACCCCCTGTCTCCTCATAGACATCCTCACCTGCATCGATCAAGTATAGTGAGTCTAAAGACTCAACACGTATAAACTGGAAGTAACGAGTACTACATAATAAAACCACATACAACTTTAAAATAAGACATACATACTTGAAGCTTGGCTTTGAAATGAACTTGAACTTGCATACATACATAGACGTGCCTTATCTTGAAAGCTTTCATAAACATGCTAACATACTTGATCATACTTAAACATACACGACTTCATTTTGCATAGAGGCATGTCTCAAAGCAAGTGACCCATACATAATAAACGCCTGATCAGACAAACCACAGTACTGGGCTGACAGGGACGTATCCACTTCCACATACATGAGATCCCCGTTCATGATTTAACGGGCTGGTTGGTCCCCGTTCATGATTTAACGCTTTCCAACCACGATCTAACCCGTTCATAATTTAACGGGGCGGAGAGGTCCTCGGCCACGTTCACCGACTTCCAAACCCATTCATAATTTGGTCACAAGACATTTAGCATACCTCAAAAACTTAAAATATTTTCTTTTTGCACGTCAACATACTTACTTGGCGTTGAGGGATCCGTTGGACATCGATCGGGGCTGCTGCTGCACATACTAATGCAATTACATGTACTTAAATTTCATAACTTAAACGTAGGTACTCGTGCTCACCACCGAAGTAATTAAATATCTTTTGGCGTTCTAGATCTCTCGTGCCTTGACCTCATTAAATTATCGTTCTAACCCACGACATTGAACCCCGAACGATCTCTAAAAGATGTGTGCACATTTCCCAACAATAAAAGACATACACTTACTATTAAATCTTGAAAAGAAGCAGGAACAAAATATTTGGACAGAAGGGTTGGCGCTCGGGCGGTTAAACTATACCGCTCGGGCGCCAGGGTCGGCGCTCGGGCGGTAACAAACTTCCGCTCGGGCGCTGAGGTTACGGGGAAAGACATTCGGACAGAAATAATGGCGCTCGGGCGGCAAAAAGTTTACGCTCGGGCGCTGAGTAAACTGGACTCCACGACCCATAAACTTATACTCTCCAAATTTCGATTACACATGCCGTGATCAATGCCTCAGGACTCATCCTAGGACACTATGATCCGTACTTGACAACATAGAATGTCTCAAACATCAACGCACCCTAAACTAGCAACAAATTCGTGAACTCAAATTTCGACATCAAAACACTTCCTGCGGCTTCTAGTGTATTCGAGTGCCTATCGACATTAAGCGACACGTCAAATAACAACCCATCATCATACTAAGCATACCTAGACGCAGCAACGATCACCTGTCGATTTCCAACGAAGCCTGCAACAATAAAATCTCGAGAACACATAAATACAAAATTTTCTGAAAACGCAGTTTGAGCAGTCCCACGAAAAGCGTCATAACTCACTCAATGTTTATCCAAATATTTTGAATTTTATATCAAATCGAAGATATGAAAAAGTTCTACAATTTGCAAGTTGAAAGCTTCCTCAGATTCACGTCTGAAAATTCGCAGTTTTAAGAAAAACAGTAAAAACGTGATTTAGATCTAAAAATTTTCTTTCAAAATCGATCCAGTCAATTATCCTGTAGTGACCCGTTCCAGAATCACCTACTAATCAGAACTTAAGCATGCAAAATTAACATTTAAAACTGAATCAGGTAAACAGCGGAAAAACAATAATACAACCCAATCGAATCTGTAAGTACAAAATACTTAAACAACCAGATCGAACTAAATTACAAGAACAAATACCAACAACTACAGGTCAACCTCTGCCAGCTCCCTATCCACTCCCTCCTGGACCGTCTAACCTGAGACCTGCCCCATCAAATAGGGTGTCCAAAACAGAGATAAACCGAGGACGTGAGCATAAAACGCTCAGTACCGAAAGCATGAGTATACAAGACTATGACATGCATGTATGCAAAATGTACTGGATACCAGGATCTGGGTATGACGAAATACTGCTCAGACAAATGACGTCAAGGTATGTAGCACTCTGCGCCGTCGCACCAGGAGGTGGCTCCCATACCAAATGAACCTGTGGATATACCGGTGACCTGACCACCGTCGGCCAACGGGGTCCAACCATCCACAACAAACGAGGGCTGAGCACCCTCTCAACAGGCTATCTCAAAGATAATCAGGCTCAACATGATTATGCAAATGCCGCATAATAAACCATGCATCATTATGACAGATAATAATGCAACATATAAACATGCAACACATAGTAAAGCATACTCAATCCTGCTATCTCGGATAGTACTTTCGTACCTCAAACCAGTAGATCCTAGCAATCAGCCCTAGAATCAAGCCTACAATCCAAGTGATACCATATCACTAAACCACATCTAAAAGCCTTAACTAGACTAATAGATACTCCCAAATCTCAAAGGGAACCCAGAACTATACCTGCGTCCGTAGTCAGCCCAATGATGCCGCTAGCCCCCAACTAGAGCACAGCTCCGCTACAAAACCAGTAGCTCCCCGCTAGTGCCCGAACCTCGGGAAAAGACTAGAAACCCATCAGAAACGACTAAAACGCTCTGGAACTCTCGGAATTGGCGAGTGAAAAGTGAAGCCTCGCGCTTCTATTTATAGACAACGATCGGACGATCCGATCCACTTCGGACGCTCCGATCCGGTACACTTCGGACGATCCGATCCACTTCGGACGATCCGAACATTGCATGTCTTCCACGTGTCCAGCCACCTGTCTTCGGACGATCCGAACCCTGATCGGACGATCTGAACTCTGACATGACATGACTCGTCTGACTCCGAACAGAACGGACGATCCGAACCCACTTCGGACGATCCGAACCAACTTCGGACGATCCGAACCCGGTTCGGTCCTTCCGATCCCACCGAAATACAATTAATCCAATAATTAACTCAAATTAGGCATCGGGATACTACATTCTCCCCCTCTAAAAAGGATTTCGTCCGCGAAATCGGGTCTGAAGAATGACAATTCTGAACAACAATACATTCAACTTAAGAATGAATTACAACTGAAGTACGGCTGAAATTACAATCATAACTGAAAATACTACAACTAGAACAATTCTGGATGCTCTGACCGCATGCGACTCTCTAGTTCCCAAGTAGCTTCTTCAGTACCTCGGCGCTGCCACTGCACTAAGACAAGAGGAATAGTCTTATTCCGCAGTACCTTATCCTTCCGGTCTAAGATCGAAACCGGTCTTTCCACAAAAGACAAATCCGGATTCAGCTGAACTTCTGTCGGATGCAAAACATGAGACTCATCGGCTACGTATCGTCTCAGCAAGGACACATGAAACACATTGTGAACACTAGACAGATACGGTGGCAAAGCTAATCTGTAGGCCAAATCTCCCACACATTCTAAGATCTCAAAAGGACCAATGAATCTCGGAGATAGCTTACCCTTGAGTCCAAATCTCAGAATCCTCCGAAAAGGTGATACCTTGAGAAACACTTTCTCGCCTGCATCAAAATGAAGAGGTCTGCGCTTGGTGTTCGCATAACTCGCTTGTCGATCCTGAGCAGTCTTGATCCGCTGTTTGATCACAAGAACTTTGTCCATGGCCTGCTGAATCAATTCTGGACCCTCGACCTGTCGTTCTCCGACTTCTTCCCAGAACAGGGGAGTACGACAACGTCGACCATACAATGCTTCAAACGGAGACATACCAATACTCCTATGAAAACTGTTGTTGTATGCAAACTCTATCAGTGGCAGATGATCCTGCCAAGCTGGCCCGAAATCCATCACACAAGATCTCAACATATCCTCAAGAGTACGAATAGTCCTCTCTGACTGACCGTCAGTCTCTGGGTGATATGCAGTACTCAAACTCAAGGTAGTGCCCAAAGCTTGCTGAAAGCTGCCCCAAAATCTAGATGTAAAACGAGGATCTCTGTCACTAACGATACTCACGGGCACACCATGAAACCGTACAATCTCCTGAATGTACAACCGTGCCATCCGATCGAAAGTGAAATCTCTGTTATACGGAAGAAAATGGGCAGACTTAGTAAGCCGATCCACTACCACCCAGATAGCATCTCTATTCCCCACAGACATAGGCAAGTGAGTCACGAAGTCCATCGTGATATGCTCCCACTTCCACTCCGGAATAGGAAGATTCTGTAACAAACCTCCGGGTCGTCGATACTCAGCCTTCACCTGCTGACAGACTAGGCACTTGGAGACATACTGATAAACATTACGTTTCATACCTTTCCACCAAAATCGAGTCCTCAAATCCTTATACATCTTGTTGCTCCCTGGATGAACACTCAACTTGCTACGATGAGCCTGGGACAAAATCTCCTCCCTCAAAGTGTCATCTTCCGGTACAACAACACGACCAGATAAGCACAAAATACCCTCGGACTGATAGTGGAATCCAGAAGTATTATCTCCATCAGCCAACCGAGCTAATTTCTGAACCTTAGAATCAGACACCTGAGCATCTCTAATCCGAGAATACAAAACTGGCTCGGACAAAATAGTAGCTATACGGATACTCTCTGTTCCCTTCCGATGCTTACAATTGAATCCCATCGAACAAAAATCCTGAATAATCCCAGATACAGCACAAGTCTGAAGAGCAGATAATCTCACCTTGCGACTAAGAGCATCGGCCGTGAGATTCGCAGATCCTGGATGATACTTGATCTCACAATCGTAATCTTTGAGTAGATCCATCCAACGACGCTGACGCATGTTCAACTCAGCCTGAGTGAACAGATACTTCAAACTCTTATGATCAGTGAAGATCTCAAATCGCTCACCATACAGATAATGGCGCCAGATTTTCAAAGCAAAAACGATCGCTGCTAATTCCAGATCATGAACAGGATAGTTTTCCTCATGAGGCTTTAACTGTCTCGACGCATAAGCAATCACATGCTCATTCTGCATCAGAACACACCCTAGTCCCTGTAAAGAGGCATCGGTGTAAACACTGAAACCACCAGATCCAGACGGTAAAGCCAAAACAGGCGCAGATGTCAAACGTCTGCGAAGTTCCCAGAAACTCTCTTCGCACTCTGATGTCCACTCAAATGAAACATCTTTCCGAGTGAGCTGAGTGAGTGGCTTAGCAATCTGAGAGAAGTTGGCAATGAAACGGCGATAATACCCAGCCAACCCCAAGAAACTGCGGATCTCGGCTACTGTCGTCGGACGCGACCAGTTCAATACCGCTTCCACCTTGCTCGGGTCAACTGAAACTCCCTTGCTAGAAATGACATGACCAAGGAATACAACCCTGTCAATCCAAAACTCACATTTACTTAGCTTCGCATAAAGCTGATTCTCGCAAAGTGTCTGTAAAATAATCCTCAAGTGTTGTGCGTGTTCTTGCTGATCATGCGAATAGATTAAGATATCATCTATAAACACCACAACAAACTTATCCAAGAAATCCCGAAATACCCGATTCATCAGATCCATAAAAACTGCTGGTGCATTCGTCACCCCAAAAGGCATAACCAGAAACTCATAATGCCCATACCGGGTCCTGAATGCAGTCTTCGATATATCTCCCTGATGAACTCGAAGCTGATGATAACCAGACCTTAAATCAATCTTGGAATACACAGAGGTACCTTGCAGTTGATCAAATAAATCATCAATCCGTGGCAACGGATACTTATTCTTTATCGTAGCACGATTCAACTGTCGATAATCTATGCAGAGCCGCATAGAACCATCCTTCTTTTTGACAAAAAGAACTGGTGCTCCCCACGGGGACACACTGGGTCGAATATACCCCTTGTCAAGAAGATCCTGCAACTGCTGTTTCAATTCTTGCATCTCCGATGGAGCTAAACGATAAGGAGCCCTAGAGATTGGTGCCGTGCCTGGCACTAAATCAATGCCGAAATCCACTTCCCGAACGGGAGGAAAACCAGGAATCTCCTCGGGAAAAACATCCGGAAAATCGCAAACCACTGGAATGTGACTGATACCGACACTAACTGCGGACGAATCAATAGCATAGATAAGGTAGCCTTCCCCGCCCGACTCTAAAGCACGACAGGCTTTCAGAGCAGAAACCACAGGCATCGGGGGTCGCGCTCCCTCTCCATAGAAAAACCAACTGTCGCCCTCAACTGGACGAAACTGCACAAACTTCTGATAACAGTCCACAGTAGCTCTAAACACAGTCAGCACATCTATTCCCAGAATGCAATCAAAATCCTCCATCACAAGAATCATCAAATTAGCAGTTAAAACATTACCCTCAAACTCTAGAGGACAACCCAAAACTAGACGTTTAGCTAACACCGAATGACCCATCGGTGTGGAAACAGATACCACAACGTCCAAAGAAGTGAAAGGTAACTTATGACGCTTAGCAAACCTCGCAGATATGAATGAATGCGATGCACCAGTATCAATGAGAACGTAAGCAGGTAATCCACATAATAAAAACACACCTGCGATAACTCTCTCGTTCTCCTCAGCCGCCTGATCCTGGTTAAGAGCAAAGACCTGCCCTTGAGTACGCGGTCGGAGGTTAGAACCCTGAGTAGACTGTCCCTGCTGTGGCCTCTGATGAACTGAAGCCTGAGAACGAGATCCTGATCCTCCGCCCGTCTGTGGACAATCTCTCTTCATGTGGCCCAACTCACCGCACTTGTAACAAGCACCCGCAACCCTGCGACAACGCTCCGTCGGGTGATCCTTCCCGCAGTGCTGACACGGGCCCCTCTTCTTCCCAAAATGGTGAACTCCTCCAGATCCAGAGGAAGAAGAAGTAAATCCAGCCTTCTTAAATGCTTGGGCGCGGGGACCCAAAGAACTAGTAGGACGAGCAGACTGCATGGCTCGACCTCTCAACAAACTGCCCTCAGCCTGGCGACAACGATTTACAAGGCCCTCATACGATGTCGGATCATCGCAGACAACAACCCGATCATAAATCTCCTGATTGAGGCCCTGAAGAAAATGGTTATACTTGGCACTAGCATTGTCACTGACATGCGGAACATACGGAAGCAACTCAAAGAACTTCTGCTGATATTCATCAACAGACAAACTTCCCTGCTTCAGATTGATCAACTCAATCGCCTTGGTCTGCAGAAGAGCTGGCGGAAAGTAAAGCAACATGAAAGCGGCTCGGAAATCGGCCCAAAGAACTCGACCCTGTCGCTGAACTATCGGTGCAGAGGTAGACCTCCACCACTTGCGCGCACCACCCTCCAGCAAGAAATCAAGGGTATCAATCTGCTGCTCCGCCGAGCACTGAAAAGTCTTGAAGCAGCTCTCCATCCTCTCAAGCCAGTTCTCCGCAACATCCGGAGTCTCACCGCCCGAAAGAGGTTTCGGCCCCATCTGCAAGAACCGATGCATACTAAAACTCCGAGGCTCATCACGACGGTATTGACGACGTTCTCGATGCTCTCGACGACGTTCCCGATCGTCGCGGTCTCCCCAGCGTCCAACGCTGCCATGACTACTAGCATCGTCGTCAAAACCAGACATCTCTTAGCTACAAAAGTTACCAGAGATTAAACCCAAAAGAACAGTTCTAAATCCCAAAATCTTAATGCATGCTCTGATACCATAAATGTAGTGACCCGTTCCAGAATCACCTACTAATCAGAACTTAAGCATGCAAAATTAACATTTAAAACTGAATCAGGTAAACAGCGGAAAAACAATAATACAACCCAATCGAATCTGTAAGTACAAAATACTTAAACAACCAGATCGAACTAAATTCCAAGAACAAATACCAACAACTACAGGTCAACCTCTGCCAGCTCCCTGTCCACTCCCTCCTGGACCGTCTAACCTGAGACCTGCCCCATCGAATAGGGTGTCCAAAACAGAGATAAACCGAGGACGTGAGCATAAAACGCTCAGTACCGAAAGCATGAGTATACAAGACTATGACATGCATGTATGCAAAATGTACTGGATACCAGGATCTGGGTATGACGAAATACTGCTCAGACAAATGACGTCAAGGTATGTAGCACTCTGCGCCGTCGCACCAGGAGGTGGCTCCCATACCAAATGAACCTGTGGATATACCGGTGACCTGACCACCGTCGGCCAACGGGGTCCAACCATCCACAACAAACGAGGGCTGAGCACCCTCTCAACAGGCTATCTCAAAGATAATCAGGCTCAACATGATTATGCAAATGCCGCATAATAAACCATGCATCATTATGACAGATAATAATGCAACATATAAACATGCAACACATAGTAAAGCATACTCAATCCTGCTATCTCGGATAGTACTTTCGTACCTCAAACCAGTAGATCCTAGCAATCAGCCCTAGAATCAAGCCTACAATCCAAGTGATACCATATCACTAAACCACATCTAAAAGCCTTAACTAGACTAATAGATACTCCCAAATCTCAAAGGGAACCCAGAACTATACCTGCGTCCGTAGTCAGCCCACTGATGCCGCTAGCCCCCAACTAGAGCACAGCTCCGCTACAAAACCAGTAGCTCCCCGCTAGTGCCCGAACCTCGGGAAAAGACTAGAAACCCATCAGAAACGACTAAAACGCTCTGGAACTCTCGGAATTGGCGAGTGAAAAGTGAAGCCTCGCGCTTCTATTTATAGACAACGATCGGACGATCCGATCCACTTCGGACGCTCCGATCCGGTACACTTCGGACGATCCGATCCACTTCGGACGATCCGAACATTGCATGTCTTCCACGTGTCCAGCCACCTGTCTTCGGACGATCCGAACCCTGATCGGACGATCAGAACTCTGACATGACATGACTCGTCTGACTCCGAACAGAACGGACGATCCGAACCCACTTCGGACGATCCGAACCAACTTCGGACGATTCGAACCCGGTTCGGTCCTTCCGATCCCACCGAAATACAATTAATCCAATAATTAACTCAAATTAGGCATCGGGATACTACATATCCGCTCAAACTAGGAACATTATACATGAATTTTACGCATAAAATAACGCAACGCATAATATGACATGATCAACGCAGCAAAAGAGAGATTATACGTGCCTTTTGATATTCAAAAATACCGTAACGACGATACCGAAGCGGAGAGAGATGCGAGGTTGATCTGGGACGAACGTGGGACATTTTCTAGCAATAAAATCAACAAAACCTTGCTGGAAATCTAATGGAGGAGGGGCGGTTGCTCTAAGAACAAGAACCCTAGGTTTTGCTTCTTTTCAAAATAATAAAATTGTGAATAATGAAGAGTGTGTGTGTGTGTGTGTGCCGATTTCTAATGTGTGAAAAAGTGTGTGTGCGTTTAATTTGTACATTAGGGAGAGTAAACTTTTCTTAGTTAACAATTAGTAACTAATTAAAAAAATATTACCTCTCCCTTCACAATGTTGCTAATTAAAATAAAATGTACATGTGCTAAACTTTAAAAGTTTTAAATTCTAAAATTCACCTAATAATTAAATTAGGCTTTAAAATACTAACAACAAAATAAACTAGTTAAAAATGCCCCATCCTTAATTTAAAATAAAATACTGTATTTTAAATTGCCAAAACCGTCCCCGGGTCTTTTTCCTCGATCCCGCCTCAAATAATCGCCTGAAATATGAAACTCGAAAAGCATTTTAACGTGCATCACAATGAACATGGATAATTTAAAATAATGCATTTTCATAAATTATGCTTGGCTAAAACTCATTTAAAATTAATTAAATGATTTAATAATTAAACAAATGCATGGATTATACGTGTATTGAATTTGGGCACTACACGTGGAGTCACGAGTTTGATTAATGAATTTATATTGATTATATTTCTGATTTTGATACATGTTACTGATATATGTTACATGCTTATACATTGCTTATATGATCGCATGTTTCGTTGATTTATACTTGGATTATATTTCCCACCGGAGTTATCCGGCTATTGTCGTGTTTGTAATGTACCGTACTTTTATTACTTAAAATATGCGGAAAAATTAAAAATTTCTTGAATACGAAAATAAAAATACATACGGTCGTCAATCCTCGTTCATAAAAAGAATATTTGAAATCAAACATCACCAATAAAATTTTTGCTAAAAGAAAAGCTTGCTCAAAACATCTCCCATCAAAACATAAAATCAGAATATTAATATTTTCATGCTTAAAATCTTAAAATAACGTGGGCGGTCCTCGGGTCTAGGCTTATGCTCAGTCCAAGCCTGCTCCTTGGTCGCCACCTCCTGTCTCCTCATAGACATCCTCACATGCATCGATCAAGTCTAGTGAGTCTAAAGACTCAACACGTATAAACTGGAAGTAACGAGTACTACATAATAAAAGCACATGCAACTTTAAAATAGGACATACATACTTGAAGCTTGGCTTTGAAATGAAGGTGAACTTGCATACATACATAGACGTGCCTTATCTTAAAAGCTTTCATAAACATGCTAACATACTTGATCATACTTAAACATACTCGACTTCATTTTGCTTAGAGGCATGTTTCAAAGCAAGTGACCCATACATAATAAACGCCTGATCAGACAAACTACAGTACTGGGCTGACAGGGACGTATCCACTTCCACATACATGAGATCCCCGTTCATGATTTAACGGGCTGGTTGGTCCCCGTTAATGATTTAACGCTTTCCAACCACGATCTAACCCGTTCATAATTTAACGGGGCGGAGAGGTCCTCGGCCATGTTCACCAACTTCCAAACCCATTCATAATTTGGTCACAAGACATTTAGCGTACCTCAAAAACTTAAAATATTTTTTTTTTTCACGTCAACATACTTACTTGGCGTTGAGGGATCCGTTGGACATCGATCGGGGCCGCTGCTGCACATACTAACACAATTACATGTACTTACATTTCATATCTTAGACGTAGGTACTCGTGCTCACCACCGAGGTAATTAAATATCTTATGGCGTTCTAGATCTCTCGTGCCTTGACCTCATTAAATCATCGTACTAACCCACGACAATGAACCCCAAACGATCTCTAAAAGATGTGTGCACATTTCCCAACAATAAAAGACATGTACTTACTATTAAATCTTGAAAAGAAGCAGGAACAAAATATTTGAACAGAAGGGGTGGCGCTTGGGCGGTGAAACTATACCGCTCGAGCGCCAGGGTCTGCGCTCGGGCGGTAACAAACTTCCGCTCGGGCGCCGAGGTTACGGGGAAAGACATTCGGACAGAAAGAATGGCGCTCGGGCGGCAAAAATTTACCGCTCGGGCGCCGAGTAAACTGGACTCCGCGACCGATAAACTTATACTCTCCAAATTTCGATTACACATGCCGTGATCAACGTCTCGGGACTAATCGTAGGACACTATGATCCATACTCTACACCATAGAATGTCTCAAACATCAACGCACCCTAAACTAGCAACAAATTTGTAAACTCAAATTTCGACATCAAAACACTCCATGCGGCTTCTAGTGTATTCGAGTGCCTATCGACACTAAGCGACACGTCAAATAACAACCCATCATCATACTAAGCATACCTAGACGCAGCAACGATCACCTGTTGATTTCCAACGAAGACTGAAACATTAAAATCTCGAGAACACATAAATAAAATTTTTTCTGAAAACAAAGTTTGAGCAGTCCCACGAAAATCATCATAACTCACTCAATTGTTATCCAAATATTTCGAATTTTATATGAAATCGAAGGTATCAAAAAGTTATACAATTTTTACGTTGAAAGTTTCCTCAGATTCACGATCGAAAATTCTCAGTTTTAAGAAGAACATTAAAAATGTGATTTAGATCTAAAAATTTTCCTTCAAAATCGATCCAGTCAATTATCCGCTCAAACTATGAACATTATACATGAATTTTACGCACAAAATAACGCAACACATAATATGACATGACTGACACAGCAAAAGAGAGATTATACGTGCCTTTTGATATGCAAAAATACAGTAACGACGATACCGAAGCGGGGAGAGATGCGAGGTTGATCCGGGACGAACGTGGGACGTTTTCTAGCAATAAAATCAACAAAACCTTGCTGGAAATCTAATGGAGGAGGGGCGGCTGCTCTAGGAACAAGAACCCTAGGTTTTGCTTCTTTTCAAAATAATAAAATTGTGAATATTGAAGAGTGTGTGCGTGTGTGCCGATTTCTAGTGTGTGAAAAAGTGTTTGTGCATTTAATTTGTAAATTAGGGAGAGTAAACTTTGCTTAGTTAATAATTAGTAACTAATTAAAAAAATATTACCTCTCCCTTCACAACGTTTCTAATTAAAATAAAATGTACATGTGCTAAACTTTAAAAGTTTTAAATTCTAAAATTCACCTAATAATTAAATTAGGCTTTAAAATACTAACAACAAAATAAACTAGTTAAAAATGCCCCATCCTTAATTTAAAATAAAATACCGTATTTTAAATTGCCAAAACCGTCACCGAGTCTTTTTCCTCGATCCCGCCTCGAATAATCGCCTGAAACATGAAACTCGAAAAGCATTTTAACGTGCATCATAATAAACATGGATAATTTAAAACAATGCATTTTCATAAATTATGCATGGCTAAAACTCATTTAAAATTAATTAAATGATTTAATAATTAAACAAATGCATGGATTATACGTGTACTGAATTTGGGCACTACACGTGGAGTCACGAGTTTGATTAATGAATTTATATTGATTATATTTCTGATTTTGGTACATGTTACTGATATATGTTACATGCTTATACATTGCTTATATGATCGTATGTTTCGTTGATATATACTGGGATTATATTTCCCACCGGAGTTATCCGGCTATTGTCGTGTTTGTATGTGTGCATGACAACAGGTAGGACAGGTTCAGGGTCAAGGAGATGAAGATGGATCGTGATTAGAGTGGAGACTACGGGCTTGGATTAGATATAGGGTTGGACACATGAAATTTAGTTGTTAAACCTTAGTTGAATGATTGTATATATATAGTACAAGACTTGTACTTTAATACATTCCGCATTTTAAAAAAAAATTTAGAACTTGTTTATTATAATTGATTAAGTTGTCCTAATGATGATTAAGAGTATGATTAGTGTCCGGGTCCCCACAGTATCCCTCATTCTTTTTGTTGTTGCTCACGGTCTCTGAATTTGGTGTAAAGGGTTGCCGTTATTTTGATGCTAAGGGACAGCTTAGAGCTGGTTTGTGGTGTCAAGAGGCCGGTGTAAGATTCTAGAGGTTGCAGCAATGGGCCGAAGGGTGTAGAAGAGAAGGATTCACGCTGCCTTGTTTCAGATCGAGGGATAGGCTCGGGTTGGTGGTGCATTTTAGAGTAGATGCTCTGCAAGCCAACTGTTGGCTAGAGATTTTATTGACTCAAGTGTAATAAACAATCTTTATTTTAATATAATTCATTATTTCATGGTTTGTTATTTCTTTATCTGTATACCCATGTGAACAACATAGATAAAGACCTTGAATATATTTTAATACAAATGAATCGTAATTCGATGTTGAAACTCGTTTGTAAACACTGTATGATCTAAATTTGTTCCAAGTCGATTCAGCCGCCTAAAACATGGATAAAGGTCGCTTGAGCTCGAGACTAGCATCTGAGATGTTGTGTACTGCGTTTCTTAGTAAGGACATAGAGATGTCCAAACATACAGATGGGTATTCATATGATGATTATACCGAACAACCCTCCCTCGGACTTTCCAAGTGGTTATCATTCATCGAAAGGATAAGTCTGTGGTTATGATTGTAAACCATTAGTCCTTACGACCCGAGACAACACTGAGGCTCTATATGCTAGGGCTGTGCTTTGACTCGTTTACCGGCTCCAGAAGAGTTATCAGGTGGCGAGGTTGGGTATAGTTGCGACACATATAGGAGCCAGTGCATTGTAGTCGGGGATTCACCGCTCACCTGCGGGTGTGGATATCCTATGTGATCTGATGAAATAATAGTGCATGGAATCTCTGGCTAGAGTATGAGATGTACGTTGGAGAACGAGTTCTCCAATAGTACACACGATGCCACTATTATAGTTATCACAGTATGATCGAATTAATATGCAACCCTCGATGAACCAATGGTTGCAGATTCGATCCGGATATATGAGATGGAGAGACCGTACTGTACGTTAATCATAATCGATTAGTTCTTGCAGGCACTATAAGTGATACTTAGGGGATAATGAGGCGATGCTACTAGACGCTCTTACCATGATCCGATGGGTGCAATCAGAAATGAATTCTGATATTCTTGATTAAGGTGTTGATGAAAATAATGGGGCTAACTAGGGTAAGCCCGAATGAAGGATTATGTCCTGAATCACAAAGAATTGTGAACCCATGGCTAGCTGTATCCCTGAACCATTGAGGGTCACACAAGCACTGGATCGTTTGTTCCCGTTGAGATAATAAATTCAAGAAGTTGAATTTATATTATACAGTAAATTCAAGGAGTTGAATTTATGATAATTAAATTTTGAGAGAATAAATTCAAGGACTTGAATTTATAAAATTTGAGAATTTAATTTATTAAAATCAAATGTTGGGTTTATTAAATATTAAATTTTGGAGGTGATAAAAATTCAAGGAGTTTAATTTGCAATTTAAATAATAAATTCAAATGTTGAATTTATAATATATTTAATTTATTAAGCTCAAGAGTTGAGTTGATTAATTAATAAATTAAATATGGTGGGTAGTATGTTTGAATGGTTTGTAGGAGTACAAGTCCAACATACTAAATAATTAAAGTTTAATTGTAGTGCCCAAATTCAGTACACGTATGACCCATGCATTTATTTAATTATTAAATCATTTAATTAATTTTAAATGAGTTTTAGCCATGCATAAATTATGAAAATTCATTATTTTAAATAGTTCATGTTTATTGTGATGCACGTTAAAATGTTTTTCGAGTTTCATGTTTCAGGCGATTATTCGAGGCGAGATAGAGGAAAAGACCGGTGACGATGTTGACAATTTAGAATGTGGTATTTTATTTTTAAGATTTAGGGTGGGACATTTTAAATAAATTATAGAGTTTTAGTATTTTAACGGCTTATTTATGTATTGAGGGATTTAGGAGTTTAAAACTTTTAAAATTGGTGTGTAATTATTTTAATTGTAGAGTTTGATTAAATTAGTGTGTGTTAACTTTTTTATTAGTATTTTAAATAGTTAATTTAGCTAGAGTTCCTCCTAATTAAAACACACACACACATTTTCTACACTCACACACACTTACACATTTTTACACACACTAAAACACACAACACACTCTACACATTCATTTTTCTCAGATTTTTATTATTTTGAAAGATAGAAACCTAGGGTTCCTCCTACTCTAGTGCAGCCGCCCTCCCTCTCCGTATTCTCCAACAAATTTTAGTGATTTTATTGCGAGAAAATCGATCCACTGTCGTCCCGGATCAAGCCTCGCGCCGTCTCCACTTCGATATCGTCGTTTCGGTAAAAATTTATCATCAAAAAGCACGTATATTCTGTTCTTGATGCATCGATCATGTCATATTATGTGTGCATTGTTATTTATGTGTAAAACCATGTGTATATTGTGTATAAGTTTGAGCAATCATGTTTAAATTGCTTTTGGAGCCATTTTTAGATCTAAATATCACGTTTTTACTGTTCTGGTTGAAACTGCGAATTTGCGGTCGATATTTTGAGAAAACTTTAAACTATAAAATTGTAGAACTTTTCGATGCCTTCAATTTGATATAAAATTCAAAATTTTTGGATGAAAATTGAGTGAGTTATGCTGCTTTTCGTGGGACTGCTCAAACTGCGACTTTTACGAAAATTGTGTTCTTGAAGTTTCTACGTTGCAGGCCTCGTTGGGGATCGTTGCTGCGTCTAGGTATGATTAATAGGATGTTGGGATGTTAATTGATACGTCGTTTAGTGTCGATAGGCACTCGAATACATTAGAAGTCGTAGGAAACGAATTGGTGTCAATTGCTACGTTTTTGACTTGTATGTACCATAGGGTGAACATCGTTGCTTGGGATGTTGTACGGAAGCGATTTGATGTTATAGTATGCTAGGATGGGTCTCGGGGTGTCGATTCATGGTCCCTGCCTCCGAGTCTAGAAAGTTGAGCAAAGCATGTACATAATTTTCGTAAGTTCGCGATCACAGTAGGTACACGGACCCGTACACGGACCCTGATACGGGGTTCGTGCCTTTGTTTCTCCTCGGTGTCTTTTTCCAGAGTCTACACGGACCCCCACACGAACCCCGACACGGGGTCTGTTTCCACCCTTCCTTTCGAGCCTCCTCACCCGAGTCTACACGGACCCCTACACGGAGGTAAGCACGGGGTCTGTGTCCTTCATATTTGGGAAAATATTATAGCATGCTTTGAGGTTCGATGTCATGGTTTAGTACAGGGATTCACAAGGTCGAGTCTTGGGAATTTTAGAACGTCCTAAGGAATTGAACGAACTCGTAAGTAAGCATGATTATCTACGTCTGAGTTATGCAATTTAAGTCAGTGAATTCATGATAGTATGGCAGCGACGGCCCCGATCGAAGTCCAACGATTCCCTCAACGCCAAGTAAGTATGTATGACGTGCAAGAAAATATTTTAAGTTTTTGAGGTATGCTAAATGTCTTGTGACAAAATTATGTTTAGGATTGGAAAGCGTAAAATTATGAACAGGGACCAATCCGCCCGTTAAATTATGAATGGGTTAGATCGAGGTTGGAAAGTGTGGGGACCCGGACGCTAATCAAGTTCTTAATCATAATTAGGACTAATTAATCAATAAAAAACAGGGTCTAATTTTTTTTTTTTAAATACGGAACGTAGTGAAATTAAAACATATATACATATCAGTATATAAAATACAAGTCCTGTATTACAACACATTTATCCAAACTAGGGTTTGACAACTACTATCAAGTGTTCAACCCTATCTCTAGTCCAAGTCCGGTGCCACCACTCTAATCACGATCTCTCTCTTCATCTCCTGGACCCTGATCCTGTCCCACCTGTTGTCAAGTACACATACAGACAAGACAACAGCCGGATAAACCGGTGAGAATATACTCCCAGTATAAATCAACGAAACATGCAATCATATAAACAATATAAAGCATGTAATCAGGTAACAGATATATGTAACAAAGTCTGAAACATAATCAATATCAAACTGTCGACAATACTCGTAGCTACATCATTCAGACTAGACTCAGTTCTAGTCTAGGGATCCCGATTCCAGAAGTTGGCATGCATGTATCGACTAACAGTAATAGAAAAGACTCCAGTTCTATCCACGCCGATACGATACGATCAACAGTAATAGAAAAGACTCCAGTTCTATTCACATCGATATGGTATCGATTACCAGTGATAGAGGAAGCTATTATTCTATCCACATCAATATAGTACCGATTAACAGTAATAGAAGCAACTCTAATTCTATCCACATCGATATGACATCGATTAACAGTAATAGAAGAGCTACTAATCTATCCACATTGATACAATACTGATTAACAGTAATAGAAAAAGCCACCATCCTATCAACATCGATAGCCAAACATCCAGTGACAGTCTTTGCCACAACCGCCAATACACCATCTTATGACATCGTGCAATGTGCCCGTGGTGATCCCACCACTAACGGCACTTCTGTCATAAGATTACTCTTCTATTACCTGTAATCTATAACTCAAGAAAACAAGTATATCAATCAATCAATGCAAATATCAATGCAATAAAGTAAAGTATGTGATTTAGGAAAACCCGAGTCTAAACCGACTCAAGTCCATCTCCCAATACCACATTGACTTATACCTTTCTTTCGTCGGTTCCTGGCTCAGTCAAAGTCCTGAACTCACAATCTGTCTGGTACTGACAATATCAATAATCTCATATCAATATACTAGTCAATTCCATGACAATCTGATCAATCTAGATTTAATTCAAAATCAACGGTATAACGGTACAATTTCAATATCCCCGTCAATACCAATTCACAAGATAACAGTTACAATCTATAACTCATATCCAATACAATCCATAATCCCACCACAATTCAAATCTGTCCGGTATCAACCGATTATAATCAGAAATTCATAACAATTCCATAATCAGTCTATTTCTTAATCTGACTTCGATTCTACGATGTCTAACATATCAAGAACATCATATCTGAATCCTATTCAATTCTGACAGTAGCATAATTTCAAAGCATGTCAAAACGTAGCAAAACTTACGTCAAAGTGTAGCCTACGTCGATAGGATTACAGTACCGAAGTCGGATTACAATTCAGACGGACGGAATGCTCGAACGATTGAAATCTAAAATCGAATTCAAACATTTCCCTCAAATCTAATTTCTCGTTTCTGAGAGAATTACAATGTGTATATATATATATATATATATATATATATATATATATATATATATATATATATATATATATATATATACTCACGGCCCACGATGAACCAAGTGGCACGTTTCCTTTCTGCATGTCTCGCGCTCGGGCGGACATAATTTTCCGCCCGGGCGCGTGCTCGGTGCTCGGGCGGTTAAATATTACCGCCCGGGCGTGAAGGGTTCTGCCCTCCCAGTATTCTTTGGCGCTCGGGCGGTCAAAAACTACCGTCCGGGCGCCGCATCTTCTGCCCGAAGCCTTGCACAATTCATATGAACTCTTAATTCGTATCCCGATTAATCCTTTCATAATCATATCAAATTATATTTCAATAATTAGAGATTATTAGGATCAAATTTCTCGGGCATTACATTTCTCCCCCTCTAAGATACGATTTCGTCCTCGAAATCATCGATAATCAAATCATATCATTAAGAAGGAATGTAATTACAATCGAGTACATATTTACATCAGTTAAATAATGCTGGGAATTTATGTCTCATATCAGATTCAGTCTCCCACGTAGCTTCTTCATTGCCATGACGAGTCCATTGAACTTTCACCAAAGGAATCGTCTTGGTTCTGAGCTGTTTTTCTTTACGATCGATAATCCGGATCGGTTTCTCGACATAACTCAATGTCTCATCCAGCTCAGTCTCGTCTGGCTGAATGACGTGAGAATCATCAAGGAGATACTTCCGCAGCATTGATACATGAAAGACATCATGTATCTCAGACAATGAAGGCGGCAATGCTAATCGATAGGCACGATCTCCTATCTTTTCAAGAACTTCATATGGACCAACGTATCGTGGAGACAATTTTCCTTTCTTGCCAAATCTGACAACTCCTCTGAAAGGTGAAATTTTTAAGAATACTCGGCCTCCAGCCTCAAATACCAACGGTCGTCGTCTGAGGTTGGCATATTTGGCTTGTCTGTCCTGAGCTGCCTTCATTTTCTTCTGAATCAACTTTATCTTCTCAGTCATATCTCTGATCATGTCAGGTCCAATCTCAGGAACTTCAGAGATATCATCCCAATACAGAGGGGATCGACATTTCTTTCCGTACAACGCCTCAAATGGTGCCATCTCAATACTCGTTTGATAGCTATTGTTGTACGAAAACTAACAAAGAGGCAATGCATCTTGCCAATTAGTGCTCAAATCCAGCACTACAGCTCTAAGCATTTCTTCCAAGGTCTGGATCGTACGTTCTGACTGTCCGTCAGTTTGTGGATGATATGCGATACTAAGATGTAACTTCGTACCAAGAGCTTGTTGCAGGCTCTGCCAAAAGTGCGAAGTATGTAATGCCCAGAAATTATAAGAAATGATAAGACAAGATTATAAAGTGTTGCCAGGATGGAAAAATAAGAAATTCTGGAAATTACAACACCGCACCCGCGGTGCAGCCAAGACCGCACCCGCGGTGCCTGGACAGAAAGTTGGCAAATTTTATTCGAGGCGACACCGCACCCACGGTGCTAACAGGAGCGCACCCGCGCTAATGACACCGCACCCGCGGTCTTGTAGGAAGCGCACCTGCGGTCTGAGCTGCCGAGAAATGTAGTGATAGACATGGCATGAGCGCACCCGCGGTGCATGTATGACCGCACCCGCGGTGCGACGTGTTGCACGAAGAGGCGTGCCACGTTTTCCTTTATGCATGTAGTATATATACATGGACATAAACGTGTCTTCTTCAGAATTTGAAGAGGAAACCGAGAGCTTAGAGAGAATTTCACTATTTAAGTTTAGGATTGGATTTACGAAGAATCTGTGTATCAGAATTCGAATCCGAACGCAGTATCGTGTTCCTCTCGACCTGAGCTACACAAGGACGTAAGTTTTGTTACGTTTTAAGATGTTTTGAAAATATGATGTTGCCAGAATTGCATGTGATTCAGATATGGCGTTCCTGCTATCGTAGCCATTATAGAACTGAAGACAGATTAAAGAACAGACTGTTTATGTAATTGTTATGATTTGTGAAAGATATTGACTGAGATTTTGATATCAGAATTGTGTATTACTGATTTGGAATATACCGATATTCAGATTATGAGTTCTGATATTAATTATGTGATGTTCAGATTGACGGGGTATTCAGATTGTATGGTTATACCTTCGAAACATCAGTTGATTTAGATTGATCAGATTCAGATATGATTTCGATTAGATTGTGATATTATTGATATGATTCAGATTTTATCTTGTTCAGATATTGATCAGATTGTATACTGAATTGAGTATTGAGCAGCACAGATTGTGAATTGAGCTACACAGTGATACAGTGTATTTGATTTTGTCATTTCAGATCGGATATGGACAGACTGGATTTCAAGACTTCGTCTTCCTCGGACGGGGACGACAAAGGTATAATTCATGTGATATTCGGGAAGAAACAACTCAATTGAGATCACCATTTGAGTTGCCCAATAAATCACATACTATATTCTTGTTTATAAATTTATTTATAGAACTTGTATGCTAATCTTGCTATGCTTTGTTTACAGATCATGTTGCATTGCATTAAGATGATTATGCTTGTTTACAGATTGTGTATTCATGCATTAAGATAGGAAAGTCTGCGAGATCATCCAGACTTCTAGACGTTCGGCGATATCACAGCTTAGGGGAAGATCATCGCCCCTATTGTAGACGTGGATACAGATCAGGCCGAAGTCTAGGAATAAGACGGACATCACCTCGATTGGGAGGGTAGGTGACAGACAGTGCCGTCTTATTCACCCCGGGATCCCTAGAGTTATAGTCGAGTCGAGTCCAGACATGATTTGACTAGAACTGCATGTGTTTAGAGATGTGGTTTCATAGATTATGAAACCCAGGGTTATTGCTTTCAGTCATGATAGCATGTTTATATGAATTGAGTTGAATTGCATGTTTATCTGAATTGAGTTGCATGCTTATTTTGATTTGACTTCATAGATTATGAAATCTATTACTTTTGAATATGAACATGATAGCATGTTTTATGATTTAGATTGTTTTATACATGCTTACCATGTTTTATACTGAGATTTATTCTCACCGGAGTTATCCGGCTGTTGTCTTGTTTTGTATGTGTGCATGACAACAGGTGGGGCAAGATCGGGGTCGAGAAGATGACGAGAGGAGACGAGTTAGCGTGAAGGTTCCGGACTTGGATAGATTTGGGTTTTATTACTTGAACTATAGTAGTTGAACCTTAAATTAGTTAAAAGATTGTTGTATCTTTATACTGAATTGTAGTTTATACAGATATGTATATTTTGTAGATCGCCATTACCTTCCGCACGTTATTCTAAAAAGAAAAATTTTTAGACCCTGTATTATCTTAATTGATAATTAAATCCCAAAGATGATTAAGAAGATGATTAGCGTCCGGGTCCCCACAACAGGTGGTATCAGAGCTTTAGGTTCCATAACTGAAGGGTCCTTTAGCGATAGATCCTTTAGATTGAGATAGTCAGAACTGATAGATTCTTTAGATTGAGATAGAAGAGAATGAGCGGGGTAGATGAATTTTCTTTCCTTGCATGTGTGTGCTAGTATGAGGTTGATTTCATGTTGCTTGACATTATGTGCTAGCATGAGACTATGTGTTACTCCTTTAAGATACATGTTTACCTGATTATGTGATTGGAATTGGTATTATGTATTCTTAAGTATGAATCAGATCAGATTCATGATCAGCAGTAAGATGATCATGATCAGAGAAAGATTGGTACAGATTTGTAGTACTAGATTACTAATGTGTTTGGTAATCAGATGTACCGCCCAGAAGAATTCCAGAAAGAGGCAGTACTTCATATGATCAGACAGGTAGGTCAGAACCTCAGATAGCCGTGTCAGAAATTCAGATGGAAACACAGTTACAGAGGTTCCAGTCGTTTCAGCCGTCGGTTCTGAAGGGAAATGAGACGTCAGCAGATTGTGAGAAGTGGCTTGAGGAGACAGAAATGTTATTTGAATTCCTGAGTTTCACAGATGAGTGTAGAATTAGGCTTATTGAGAACCAGTTGCACGAAGCGGCCGGAAAATGGTGGTTACTCACCAAATGAGCTTTAGAGCAGAGTTGTTCAGTGATTACATGGAAGATTTTCAAGGTTGAGTTCTACCAAAGATTCTTCCCCGTGTCATATAGAGAGGACAGAAGTGCAGAATTTGCAAACCTAAAACAGGGTCAGATGAGTATTGATGAATACTTAGCACAGTTCTTCACCTTGTTACGTTTTGCCCCTCTCATGGCTAGAAACGATTATGCTATATCTAGTCAGTTCATTCAGGGATTAAATCCTGAAATATGTACATTGGTGAATGTGAAGCAATCGAGTAGTTTTGCTGACACCCTGAACAGGGCCAAAAGAGCAGAAACGGTTCTGATAGGACGACAGGGAGTCTCGTATGATCTTCCAACATCAAATCCACAGCAACTGCCTTCTAGAGTTGAGATTGGCAGCAGCAGTGATAGGAAGAAAGAACCATTGAAGATTCAAAAGAAACTGTTCAAGAAGTTAGGAAGTGATTCCTCTAGTTCTAGCAGTCCTAGTCCGAGCTATACCGGAGTGTATTGCAGGACGTGTGGAGGGCGACATTCTACAGAACAATGCAAATGAGTGCTTGGTAAGTGCAATATCTGTAAGCAGACGGGTCACTTTGCTAAAGTTTGTCCTCAGAGGCATTTTTGAAGATCTTAAAGAGCAGGGTCATTGGTGATAATGACTGAAGAACAGACTCAGAATTCACAACAGAGAACTATGATCAGTGTATACAGAAATGGGTCAGGTATGAATCCAATATGCAGTTATGGATACAGTGTTTATTCAGAATATGCAGTATCTGAAGATCGATTGATTTAGACAGTTAAGACAGAAAGATCAAGAATTCCAGAAATGTCAGAAATTTATAATCTGCAGATTATCTTATTCTGATTATTTATTCTCTTATTGTTATATATATCTGCTGAGTATTGTTATTGTTCTACATCCGTATTTGTGCGATATCTTATATTGTTGGGAGCATATGTTATTTGCAGATAAGATATAGCAGTTGATCTGGGCAGTATGAGGATTGGTCAGATAGCCATAATTTACAGTTGCCTGATTTTGTTATTCTATGAGTTTTCGTAAACTCACTAGATCTGTATAGGGTCTTTCTATTCTGAACCTGATGTGATATTACTGTTATTGTGAATCAGTGTTGATACAGTTTATTGTAACCAGTTGAGTGTACATCAGTTCAGAAATCAGCAGGTTCAGAATGGTATTTTGCTACTCAGAACAGAATATTAATCAGATTAACAGATAGGTGATTGGTGTTGTATCAGATTGATTTTTTTATGATATCCGATGTTTCAGAATTGGTTACAGATTTTTATATTGATAGTCAGAGCCGAATACCAGGTAGGTATTTCTTCTTTATTTTATGTTATTAACTGATTGTTTATACAGAACGGTTCGAATCTGAATTCACAGATAACGTCAGAACCGAACAGTTATGGATTCAGTTTTCATGCAGATAGTTGAGAATGTATAATATTCGAACAGACAGTCGTGATATAAACAGATTAGATCAGTTGTAACAGAAATTGTACAGAAATGGTGGCAGAAAGTGTACTAATAAGTCTGAATTGCTAACAGAAGAAGACAAAAAGATAGAAATCAGAAGATTATTACAGATTTTGTATAGTTCTGAATAGAAATGGGAGTACATTTCTATGGCTTTCGTAATGAAATTATCGCCATTTTCTTTAGATTATGATATGATTATGATTGACAGATTTCTCAATCTATATCTATCAGTTTGTACCAGATTACGTACAAACAGAACTAGATGACATAGATCGATGTCAAAGAAATAATCAGATGGATTAGAATATTGAATAAGATGATATCAGATTGTGATTTTGATGGAGTTGTACTTGTGATAGATTATATCCTAAACTCTCTTGTGCAGATTTATTACAGATTGATAGATAGTCAGAGTATATTACCAGATATTGACAAATATTGGTAGAGGTTTAGTACTGCATGTTAGTACTAGTTGATATAGATTATTGTCATTGTGTGACTAATTGTATGACAGTAGCTATCAAGATAGTTCAGAATGGACAGATTTAAGAAACCAATGTCGGATGATGACAATTGGTATTGGAAGATGAAGCTTGATTATGTCCTAGATCGAGAGCAGCAGATTTAACGATGGTTGGCTGTATTAGATTATTATAGACTATGGAGTGGTTTATACGGATGTTGTATAACCCACATGACAAGATTGATTTTGTCAGAATTAATTTGAGAAGTATTATGAGCTTATACTTAATGAATCCTGATTTCAGACTAGAATCAAAAAGGGATTAAAGAAAGATACCTCCGAATGATGTTTGTGAGATGAGTTTAGATGTTAAACTCTGTTGTACATTTCTTCCGATAGTTTTGGATTGATTAGTAGTGAGTTCGAGGACGAACTCAGATCTAAGAGGGGGAGAAATGTAATGCCCAGAAATTATAAGAAATGATAAGACAAGATTATAAAGTGTTGCCAGGATGGAAAAATAAGAAATTCTGGAAATTACCACACCGCACCCGCGGTGCCTGGACAGAAAGTTGGCAAATTTTATTCGAGGCGACACCGCACCCGCGGTGCTAACAGGAGCGCACCCGCGCTAATGACACCGCACCCGCGGTCTTGTAGGAAGCGCACGTGTGGTGACCCGGGCTCTAACTCAATTCTTTTGGGATTTAATTGGATCTTTGTTCGAAAATGTGGGTCAAAAATTTGCTTTTAACATTAATTCAAATGTATAGATAAAGCATAACATGTCGTTAACTGAAATAAACAACATAATGTACATACATATCTGTCTGGTACAATCATACACTAGTGTTCTAATCTCAAATACAAGTAGTTCAAATCTAAACAGAAACTACTGGTAATCTGCTACTACACCCGGCATCACCACGCTATCAACTCAACTCTCTCATCCTCGTCGTGACCCTGATCCTGCCCCACCTGTTGCCATGCACACATACAGACACGACAACAGCCGGATAACTCCGGTGAGAACATATCCCAGTATAAAACATGTATGCATGCAATGTAATAATCATGTACAAAAGCATAGCATATGTAACAAGTAACATGAATATAAATCTAAACATGTAGAAGAATACAAATCTGTATTCCACAATTCAAATCTTGACTCGACTCTTTTCTAATCTAGGGATCCCGGTGTGAATAAGACGGTCTGTCACCTACCCAGCCACTCGGGGCAACGGTACGTCTTATTCCTAGACTTCGGTCAACTCTGTATCGAGGGTCTACACATATAACAAATCTGTTTCTATGCGTCGATACACCGAAACGTCTAGTTTTGGCAAGTCTGCCAATCTCTCCTATCTCAAGACTCGAATATAAATCAATAAACGAAACATTACATAATCAATGTAATAACTATCTAGTATGTGATTTAGGGAAACTCGTATCAAATCTGAATCGAGTTGTGCAATCCCGTGACCACATGAATTATACCTTTCTTGTCGAATCGTCGGTGTCGCAGTCGAAGTCTCGAGTTCACAATAACCAATATAATCTGAAATGGCAATGTGTAGACACACTCTATCAACAAGCATCTCAACTAACTCAATGTACAAATCTGTAACTGATTTCAATACAATTCAACGGCGTAACGGCTTATTTCTCAATACCGGCCAACTCAATCTCAACATAACAATATCATAATCAATCTCAATAACTCATAATCTCATCCAATACAAACATGTATACCAAATTCTGCATAATCTTCACATAATACATGCTGGAAAATTGAACCTATAGCATACGACATCCGTAATTCAATCCGTTTACGTTTCTACGATGCTTAGCATATCAAGAACACATATTCGCAACAAAATCATAAGTTCCCCAACATCCACAATCTGAATCATGCTGGAATTATATCAAACTTACGTCACTTTGTAGCCTTCAATGCAAGGAACACAAATCTTACCTCAGAATTAAAATCGGATGAACAACTCTTGCATAATTCTACTTTTTAGCATGAAGAAACTTGAAGGATTTCTTGGGAGCTCTCGGTTCTGAATTCTGAAGAATGAAGGAGTGATGTGTCAACATAACATATATATACCTCATGCCATGTGTCAAGACCAAAATCGAAGGTGGCAATTTCGCATGCAGACCGCGGGTGCGGTGTCTCAAGAGCGCGGGTGCGCTATGCTCACGGCGAGTTCATCCAAAAATGTAGCACTTAGACCGCGGGTGCGGTCCTTACATGACCGCGGGTGCGGTCTCACACCGCGGGTGCGGTCGTGCTAGCACCGCGGGTGCGGTGTCTGTTCGCACATTTCCCTCAATTTCCTCTCAATGCACCGCGGGTGCTGTATCTCTAACACCGCGGGTGCGGTGTGGCTTCGGCCATGCTTCAAAAATTCCACTCTATATGTCATGCATTCTCATGGTTTCAAGTCTCACATCAATGCCAATTGACAATTCTCGAGCCTTACATTTCTCCCCCTCTTAGACAAGAGTTCGTCCTCGAACTCGCAAACAACTTAATCAATCATAGTAAAGGAAGAAATGACATTAGAACTGAAAGAAAACTCACATCATACAAATAGCTCGGGATGCCTCTGTTTCATCTCAGACTCTGTCTCCCAAGTTGCTTCCTCGATGCCATGACGATTCCACTGGATCTTCACAAGCGGAATAGTCTTTGTTCTGAGCTGTTTCTCTTTCCGATCAAGAATCTGAATCGGTCGCTCAACATAGCTCAAAGTCTGATCTAACTCGGCTTCTTCAGGTTGAATGACATGAGAATCATCCGGCATGTATCTGCGCAACATCGATACATGAAAAACATCATGTATACCGGACAGTGAAGGAGGAAGAGCAAGTCGGTAAGCTCGATCGCCAATCTTCTCAAGGATCTCATACGGACCGACGTATCTAGGAGACAACTTTCCTCGCTTGCCAAATCTGACAACGCCTCTGAAAGGTGAAATCTTCAAAAATACTTTGTCTCCCTGTTCGAATACTAACGGTCTACGTCTAATATTGGCGTACTTCGCTTGCCTATCCTGTGCCGTTTTCATTCGTTTCTGAATGATCTTCACTTTTTCTGTCATCTCACGAATCATATCAGGCCCTAGCTCTGGTACCTCAGAAATATCATCCCAGTACAACGGAGATCTGCACTTCTTTCCGTATAAAGCTTCGAACGGTGCCATCTCTATGCTCGTCTGATAGCTGTTGTTGTATGAAAACTCACACAACGGCAATGAATCTTGCCAACTAGTACCAAAATCTAGTACTACAGCTCTCAGCATGTCCTCTAAAGTCTGGATAGTCCGCTCTGACTGTCCGTCTGTCTGGGGATGATAAGCAGTGCTCAGGTGTAAAGTCGTACCCAAAGCCTGCTGCAAGCTGTGCCAAAAGTGAGAAGTGAATCGTGGATCACGATCTGATACGATCGACTTCGGCACACCATGCAATCTGACGACCTCTTTGACATACAACTCTGCCATCTGATCATGTCGATAGGTCATCCTGTATGGAATAAAGCACGCTGATTTGGTCAGTCTGTCTATCACAACCCAAATCGCGTCACAGCCCCGCGAAGATCGAGGTAACTTTGTCACGAAATCCATGGAAATGTGGTCCCATTTCCATTCAGGAACAGACAAACTCTGAAGTAGACCTCCGGGTTTCTTCCTTTCTGCCTTCACCTGTTGGCAGTTCAGACATTTAGACACAAATTCTGCAATATCTGTCTTCATCTGCTTCCACCAGAATTGTGTCTTCAAATCATTGTACATCTTTCTGCCACCAGGATGAATGCTGAACCGACTACAGTGTGCCTCTGACATGATCTGTCGTCTCAAATCTGAAACATCTGGCACCACTAAGCGGTTATTCACATACAGAACAGAATCTCTAACCTGATATTCTGAGATATGTCCAGCTCTGACCATATCAATCGATCTCTGTACATTCGGATCAGTTCTCTGTGCTTCTTTGATCCTCGAAATCAGATCTGGCTCAATCTGAATCGCAGCAAGTCGCAGCGGTCTACTCTCTGTATCAAATGTCAATCCAGACAAGCAACAATCTTCTACTAAACTCGATACACCTACAGTCGACAAGGAAAGAGCACATACCTTTCGACTCAAAGCGTCTGCCGCTGCATTCGACTTTCCTGGATGGTACTTGATCTCGCAATCAAAATCTTTTAGCAGATCAAGCCATCGTCGCTGCCTCATATTCAACTCTGACTGAGAAAAGAGATATTTCAGGCTTTTATGATCGGAATAAATCTCAAATTTCTCGCCATACAGATAATGACGCCAGATCTTCAAAGCAAATACAAATGTAATCGCCGCCAATTCAAGATCATGAATCGGATAACGAGTCTCGTGCGGCTTCAGCTGTCTAGAGGCGTATGCTATCACGTGCCCTCGCTGCATAAGAACACATCCAAGCCCTCTGTGAGATGCATCACAATATACAACGAACTCACCTGTACCTGATGGAATCGTCAAGACAGGCGCACTAGTCAGCCTCTTCTTCAGCTCAACAAAACTGCTCTCACACTCTTCTGACCACACAAATGGCATGTTCTTCTGTGTCAACTGGGTAATCGGCTTCGCTATACAGGAGAAGTCTCGAATAAAACGTCGATAATACCCGGCTAGACCCATGAAACTGCGTATCTCTGGCACAGAAGTCGGTCTCGGCCAACTGATCACAGCCTCAACTTTACTCGGATCTACCGCAATACCATCTCCAGATATAATGTGCCCTAAGAAGACAACCTGTCTCAGCCAGAATTCACACTTGGACAGTTTAGCATACAACTGCTCCTGTTGCACAGTCTTCAGCACAATTCTCAGGTGATCTGCATGCTCAGTCAAACTCTTCGAATACACCAAAATATCGTCAATAAACACAATCACAAAATCATCTAAATATTTCTGAAAAATGCGGTTCATCAGACTCATAAACACCGCTGGTGCATTCGTCAAACCGAAAGGCATAACAACAAACTCGTAATGTCCATACCTGGTTCGGAATGCAGTCTTCGGAATATCAACATCTCTAACTCTAAGTTGATGATACCCTGATCTCAAATCAATCTTCGAATATACCGAAGATCCCTGTAACTGATCAAACAAATCGTCGATGCGAGGCAACGGATACTTGTTCTTCACGGTCGCCTTGTTCAACTGCCTATAATCAATACACAGTCGCATCGAACCATCTTTCTTTCTAACAAAAAGCACCGGAGCACCCCAAGGAGATAAACTGGGTCTGATATATCCCTTGGACAGAAGATCCTCCAATTGTGCTTTCAACTCTTTCAGCTCTATCGGTGCCATCCTATACGGAGCTCTCGAAATAGGAACAGAACCGGGCATAAGATCTATGCTGAAATCAACCTCTCGAACCGGAGGCAACCCTGGAATCTCATCAGGAAAAACATCTGCAAACTCGCAAACCACTGGCAAATCTGCCAATGCTGGGCTCGACTTCAGTAGGTCTACTGAATATACGAGAAAGCCCTCTGCTCCTCTCTGAAGCAATCTACTCTGTAGTAGCCCGAATTCCAAATTGGGTAATTAACGGAGTAATGGTGATTAAGAAGGTTTAAGGTGTAATTTTGGCTATGGTCATGATCGGACGGACCGAAGAGGGTTCGGAAGCACCGAAGAGTTCGGACGATCCGAAGTGTAGTTCGGTGAATCCGATCATAGGTGTCATGTGTTGATCGACACGTCATTTTTTCCATGCATGTTCGGACGGTCCGAAGTGTATGATCGGAGGATCCGATCATGAGCTGTCAAGAGCCAATGGACACGTAGTGTTCGGACGTTCCGAAGTGTTGTTCGGAGGATCCGAACATGGCCTATAAATAGTGCTCGGATTTCTCATTTGTGACTTGCCAATTCATGATTTTGCCTCATAGTTGAGAGGATTTGGAAGGTTTCTAGGGTTAGTTGTTGGTCGAGCGATAGCCAAGAGCTGCCAGGAGTAGTAGCGTAGCGGCGCCTGAGTTTCAAGGCAATCGACATCAAAGGGCTGTCGACGGACGAAGGTAAACCCTAAACCTTTGGTAGTACTAGGGAGTACTGGTTTTGCTAGTCGAGCATGGTAGTATTGATTGAGTATGCTTTTGATGCGTAGGCTTGTGCTAGACCTGATTAGCGGTGTTGCGTAAGGCTAGGCTTGCTGTGATAGAGGTACGAAAGTACTATCCGAGATATCCTGGTTGAGTATACATTCATATATGTGTTGCATGAGTATTTGCTGCATTGTTATATGTCATATGATGCATGCTATTATGTCACGAGTTATGATGCATATTGCATATCATGTTGAGCCGTATCTCCTTCGAGATAGCCTTTACTGTTGAGCTGTATCTCTTTCGAGATAAGCTATATCTTGGGGCCGCTCAGCCCTGTCTTGTGGACGCATGGACATCGAGAGTACACAGTGGCCGACGGGTCGGGAGGGCTTCGGTGGTCCGGGACATTTTAGGTCCACGTCTGTCTTCTAGTGGATGCAGTGACCCAGAGGTAGGACCGCGCGGCACTATCCACTTGGCGCCTCTAGACTGAGCATTTTGAGATCCTTTGTGATTCCTGTTTCTTGACTACCCTGGTATCATATCATAGCATGTGCATTTCATATAGGTTTGTATACTCATACTTTTGTACTGGGCGTTCTTATCGCTCACGTCCTCGGTTTTGTTTATTTCTTGGACACCCCATTCCCACGGGGCAGGCCTCAGGTTGGATGGCTCAGGAGGAGCAGGAGGAGGACGTTGAGTAGCTGGTTGGTTTAGTTTTCAGTGTTTTCCATTTGATTCGATATGGTTGTACTGGATATTTCATTTTGAGTTAGTCTAGACTTCGATTTCGATTGGGTTGTATAACTATTGTTGTTGGCCATATTTCCGCTGTTATCTCTGATTATAATTAATTAGGTTAATTGCATGCTTAGTTTTTGATTAGTAGGTGATTCTGGAACGGGTCACTACATTTATGGTATCAGAGCATGCGTACGATTTTGGGATATAGATTTCTGTTTTGGGATTTTCGTTGACCACTTTCCCTATTCTATCTTGTAGCGATGGCTGACCACTTTGGTGATGAGAGTAGTCAGGGGAGTGTAGGTCGTTGGGGTAATCAGGACGATCGTAGGCGTTACCGTGAACATCGTCATCGTCGGGATGGTCCTAGGCGTTTTGATTTGCATCGTTTTATTCAGATGGGGCCTAAGTCTTTAGTTGGTTTTTCTATGGTGAGGGAGCGCGACCTCCGATGCCAGTGGTATCTGCTCTGAAAGCCTGTCGTGCTTTAGAGTCGGGCGGGGAAGGCTACCTCATCTATGCGATTGATTCATCCATAGGTAGTGTTGGTCTAGAGGATATTCCAGTGGTTTGTGAATTTCCTGATGTTTTCCCAGATGAGATTCCTGGTTTTCCTCCGGTTAGAGAGGTGGAATTTGGCATAGATTTAATGCCAGGGACTGCACCGATTTCTCGTGCCCCCTATCGTCTTGCTCCGTCAGAGATGAGAGAGCTGAAGCAGCAATTGCAGGATCTTCTTGATAAGGGTTATATTCGCCCGAGTGTTTCGCCTTGGGGAGCTCCAGTCTTGTTTGTCAAGAAGAAGGATGGATCGATGCAGTTGTGCATTGATTATCGCCAGCTGAATCGGGTGACGATCAAAAACAAGTACCCTTTACCCCGTATTGATGACTTGTTCGATCAGCTTCAGGGTACTTCTGTTTACTCCAAGATCGACTTGCGATCGGGTTATCATCAGATGAGAGTCAGAGATGATGATATTTCCAAGACTGCATTTCGTACTCGTTATGGGCATTACGAGTTTCTAGTTATGCCATTCGGATTGACGAATGCGCCAGCGGTGTTCATGGATCTGATGAACCGAGTCTTCCGAGATTTTCTGGATCAGTTTGTGGTGGTTTTCATTGACGATATCTTGATCTATTCCCACAGTGTGGAAGAGCATGCCCAACACTTGAGGATTGTGTTGCAGATTCTTCGCGAGAAGCAATTGTATGCTAAGCTGAGTAAGTGCGAGTTCTGGATTGATCGTGTGGTATTCCTTGGTCATGTGATTTCCAAGGAAGGAGTTTCTGTGGATCCCAGCAAGATTGAAGCAGTGCTGAATTGGTCACGTCCGATGACGGTGGCTGAGATCCGTAGTTTTCTAGGTCTGGCAGGGTATTATCGTCGCTTCATCGTGAATTTCTCTCAGATAGCCAGACCATTGACGCAACTTACTCGGAGGGATGTTCCATTTGAGTGGTCATCCGAGTGCGAAGATAGTTTCAGAGAGCTTCGTCGACTTCTGACTTCTGCACCTGTTTTGGCGTTACCGTCAGGATCTGATGGTTTCAGTGTTTACACCGATGCCTCCACTCAAGGCTTAGGGTGTGTGTTGACGCAAAACGGTCATGTGATTGCTTATGCTTCCAGACAGCTGAAATCTCACGAGGAGAAGTATCCCACTCATGATCTGGAATTGGCAGCTATTGTGTTGGCGCTGAAGATTTGGCGTCATTATTTGTACGGTGTTCAGTTTGAAATCTTTACTGATCATAAGAGTCTGAAATATCTGTTCACTCAGGCTGAGTTGAACATGAGGCAACGTCGTTGGATGGATTTGCTGAAGGATTATGATTGCGAGATCAAGTACCATCCAGGTTCTGCGAATTTCACAGCTGATGCGCTTAGTCGCAAGGTGAGAGCCTCTGCACTTCAGACTTGTGCTATGACTAGTGCCATCCAGGATAGTTGCTCGTTGGGGTTTAACTTCAAGCATCGGAAAGGTATGGAGAGCATTCGTGTTGCTACCATTTTATCTGAGCCCAATTTGTTCACTCGGATTCGAGAAGCTCAGATGTCTGATCTCAAGACTCAGAGATTAGCTCGGTTAGTTGGTGGTGATAGCAATTTCCATTATCAGTCCAATGGTCTTCTGTGCTTATCTAATCGGGTTGTAGTACCAGAGGATGACACTTTGAGGGACGAGATATTGTCTCAGGCGCATCGAAGCAAGTTAAGTGTTCATCCAGGAAGCAACAAGATGTATAGAGAATTGAGGATGCGGTTTTGGTGGAAAGGGATGAAGCGCAGCGTGTATCAGTTTGTCTCCAAGTGTCTAGTTTGCCAGCAGGTTAAGGCAGAGCACCGTCGACCGGGAGGATTGTTGTTGAACTTACCTATTCCAGAATGGAAGTGGGAGCATATTACGATGGATTTCATTACTCACTTGCCATTATCTTCGAGGAACAGCGATGCTATCTGGGTAGTGGTGGATCGACTCACCAAGTCTGCTCATTTTCTGCCGTATAATCGTGATTTCACTTTCGATCGTATGGCTCGATTGTACATTCAGGAGATTGTACGTTTGCATGGAGTGCCTGTCAGTATTGTTAGTGACAGAGATCCTCGTTTTACCTCACGGTTTTGGGGTAGTTTCCAGTCAGCTTTGGGTACTACACTGAGTCTGAGTACTGCTTATCATCCGGAGACTGACGGTCAATCAGAGAGGACTATCCGTACGCTTGAGGATATGTTGCGAGCCTGTGTTATGGATTTCGGACCCGCTTGGCAGGATCATTTGCCTTTGATTGAGTTCGCGTACAACAACAGCTATCATCGTAGTATTGGTATGGCACCATTTGAGGCGTTGTACGGGCGACGTTGTCGTACTCCATTATTCTGGGATGAAGTCGGGGAACGACAGGTAGAGGGACCGGAGTTAGTCCAGCAGGCTATAGATAAGGTTGCAGTAATCAAGAAGCGGATTAAGACTGCTCAGGATCGACAGGCTAGTTATGCGAACACAAAGCGTCGACCTCTTCATTTTCAGCCAGGTGAGAAGGTGTTTCTCCGAGTTTCGCCTTTTCGCAGGATTTTGAGATTTGGTCTCAAGGGTAAGCTGTCTCCGAGATTTATTGGTCCATTCGAGATACTGGAATGTGTGGGAGATTTAGCTTACAGACTTGCGTTGCCGCCGTACCTATCAAGTATTCAAGATGTGTTCCACGTATCCTTGTTGAGACGTTATGTAGCAGATGAGTCGCACATCTTACATCCATCTGAAGTTCAACTTGATACGGATTTGTCTTACGTGGAGCGACCAGTTCAGATTCTAGATCGCAAAGATAAGGTGTTGCGGAATAAGATCATTCCTCTTGTCTTAGTGCAGTGGCAGCGTCGAGGCACTGAAGAAGCCACTTGGGAGTTAGAGAGTCGTATGCGTTCGGAGCATCCAGAGCTCTTTTGAGTTGTGCTTTGTATAAGTTTGTGTTTTCAGTTGTAATCATAGTATCAGTTGTATTCAACAACAATTGAGATGTATTAATGATGTTGTTATTTCGTTTTGTTCATTCTCTAAGCCTGATTTCGAGGACGAAATCTTTTAAGGGGGGGAGAATGTAGTAGCCCGAATTCCAAATTGGGTAATTAACGGAGTAATGGTGATTAAGAAGGTTTAAGGTGTAATTTTGGCTATGGTCATGATCGGACGGACCGAAGAGGGTTCGGAAGCACCGAAGAGTTCGGACGATCCGAAGTGTAGTTCGGTGAATCCGATCATAGGTGTCAAGTGTTGATCGACACGTCATTTTTTCCATGCATGTTCGGACGGTCCGAAGTGTATGATCGGAGGATCCGATCATGAGCTGTCAAGAGCCAATGGACACGTAGCGTTCGGACGTTCCGAAGTGTTGTTCGGAGGATCCGAACATGGCCTATAAATAGTGCTCGGATTTCTCATTTGTAACTTGCCAATTCATGATTTTGCCTCATAGTTGAGAGGATTTGGAAGGTTTCTAGGGTTAGTTGTTGGTCGAGCGATAGCCAAGAGCTGCCAGGAGTAGTAGCGTAGCGGCGCCTGAGTTTCAAGGCAATCGACATCAAAGGGCTGTCGACGGACGAAGGTAAACCCTAAACCTTTGGTAGTACTAGGGAGTACTGGTTTTGCTAGTCGAGCATGGTAGTATTGATTGAGTATGCTTTTGATGCGTAGGCTTGTGCTAGACCTGATTAGCGGTGTTGCGTAAGGCTAGGCTTGCTGTGATAGAGGTACGAAAGTACTATCCGAGATATCCTGGTTGAGTATACATTCATATATGTGTTGCATGAGTATTTGCTGCATTGTTATATGTCATATGATGCATGCTATTATGTCACGAGTTATGATGCATATTGCATAACATGTTGAGCCGTATCTCCTTCGAGATAGCCTTTACTGTTGAGCTGTATCTCTTTCGAGATAAGCTATATCTTGGGGCCGCTCAGCCCTGTCTTGTGGACGCATGGACACCGAGAGTACACAGTGGCCGACGGGTCGGGAGGGCTTCGGTGGTCCGGGACATTTTAGGTCCACGTCTGTCTTGTAGTGGATGCAGTGACCCAGAGGTAGGACCGCGCGGCACTATCCACTTGGCGCCTCTAGACTGAGCATTTTGAGATCCTTTGTGATTCCTGTTTCTTGACTACCCTGGTATCATATCATAGCATGTGCATTTCATATAGGTTTGTATACTCATACTTTTGTACTGGGCGTTCTTATCGCTCACGTCCTCGGTTTTGTTTATTTCTTGGACACCCCATTCCCACGGGGCAGGCCTCAGGTTGGATGGCTCAGGAGGAGCAGGAGGAGGACGTTGAGTAGCTGGTTGGTTTAGTTTTCAGTGTTTTCCATTTGATTCGATATGGTTGTACTGGATATTTCATTTTGAGTTAGTCTAGACTTCGATTTCGATTGGGTTGTATAACTATTGTTGTTGGCCATATTTCCGCTGTTATCTCTGATTATAATTAATTAGGTTAATTGCATGCTTAGTTTTTGATTAGTAGGTGATTCTGGAACGGGTCACTACATTCTCATAGTCAGAGCAGATACTAAGGGAATCCGAGATCTGGAGCCCTTGCCGTAGAATTTCCACTCGTCTGTCATCTCGGGTCTGAATCTGACAATCTTGTGGAAACAATCTACCGTGGCCCTGTACTTGGTCAACATGTCTATGCCAACTATACAGTCAAAATCAGCTAAACCAAGTACTACACAATCAAGATCAATCTCATGCCCCTCAAACTGAAGCATACAGTGTCTAACAGTAGTCACAGATATCAAACCACTTCCCAACGGAGAAGCTATAGACACTACTGTCGACAACGACTCAACAGGCAATGAATGTCTCAATGCAAAATGTTCAGATATAAACGTATGAGATGCCCCTGTGTCTATCAACACATATGCAGGATAACCGCAAAGAAAACAGTTACCTGCAATGACGTCATCTGGCGCCTCCTGCGCCTGCTCCTCTGTCAGGGCAAAAACACGTGCCTGCTGTCGAGGAGGCTGACTCACCGTCTGACTACCTCCTGGCCTCTGCTGGGTCTGTGTAGAGGGTGGCTGAAAGGAGTGTACCGAAGATGCCTGTCTCTCCATCTGTGGCGCTGGTGCTGATGATCCTGTACTCTGGAATCGTGATGCACCTCTCTGGGGACAAACTCTGGCAAAGTGTCCCGGTTGCCTACAGATGTTGCAGCGTCCCAGAACTCCTTGACATTGCTCCGTCGCGTGTCGCCCTCCGCATGAACCACAGTATGCGCCACTATACTCTGACCCCTGACCTCTCTGTCGAGATCCACTCGAACTCGATGAACTGCTCCCAGATTTCTTAAACTGTTTGCCCTTGGCCTTCAGAAAATCCTTCTTGCTACTACCATTAGCTCCACTGTCAAAACGAGGAGGAGGTGGTGGAAACTGCACGGTCGTGGACTGTGGCGGTCTCTGCCCCTGAACACCGTAGGAAGCTCCTCGCTGCCTGATCAAGCTAGCCTCTGCTCCCTTTGCTCGGTTCAGTGCCTCCGAAAAAGTACTAGGACGGCCCGTGTTCACCAAAGTAAAGACATCGGGATTCAGTCCGTTGATGAACTGATCGGCCACTGCCTCGTCGTTTCCGGCCACATGCGGTGCAAATCGTAGCAATGCAGAAAATTTAGCAACATACTCCTCGATGTTCCACTGTCCCTGCTTCAGATTCGCAAATTCAGCTCCCTTATCTTTCCGGTAGGAAACGGGAAAGAAGCGCTGATAGAACTCATCTTTGAAGACTTTCCACGTGATATCAATGCCTCGGTGCTCCAAAGCTCTCTTCGTAGTCAACCACCAGCTCTTTGCAACCTCTTGCATCTGATGCCCTATCAGCTTCACACGTCGCTCGTCAGTATAGGTCAACGACTCAAACAACATCTCGATATCATCGAGCCAGCTCTCGCATTCTACTGCACTCTCTGTGCCTTTCAGAGTAGGCGGATGGAAAGACTGGAATCTCTTCAATAAAGTCTCCATCGGCGTAGCGGTGACATCCATCTGTGCACCGGATGTGCTACCCTGCTCTGGTTGTGGCACTCGTCTAGGCGGCATAAATCTGATCATAAACCTGATTAGTACACACCCAATGTCATCTGTCTCAGCCCTTCTCTGATCATATACCTCTGATCGAGAATCGGTTCTGATTCAGGCTTGAAATGCTGTAAATCAATTCAGATAATACAACACAACATATATAGGGAAAGCAATAAAGCATGCTAGCATCCCAAAAGCAAGGAAGATGACTCGATCTACCCCGCTCATTCTATTCTATCTCAGTCTACAGAACCTACTGCTCTGATACCACCTGTTGTGGTGACCCGGGCTCTAACTCAATTCTTTTGGGATTTAATTGGATCTTTGTTCGAAAATGTGGGTCAAAAATTTGCTTTTAACATTAATTCAAATGTATAGATAAAGCATAACATGTCGTTAACTGAAATAAACAACATAATGTACATACATATCTGTCTGGTACAATCATACACTAGTGTTCTAATCTCAAATACAAGTAGTTCAAATCTAAACAGAAACTACTGGTAATCTGCTACTACACCCGGCATCACCACGCTATCAACTCAACTCTCTCATCCTCGTCGTGACCCTGATCCTGCCCCACCTGTTGCCATGCACACATACAGACACGACAACAGCCGGATAACTCCGGTGAGAACATATCCTAGTATAAAACATGTATGCATGCAATGTAATAATCATGTACAAAAGCATAGCATATGTAACAAGTAACATGAATATAAATCTAAACATGTAGAAGAATACAAATCTGTATTCCACAATTCAAATCTTGACTCGACTCTTTTCTAATCTAGGGATCCCGGTGTGAATAAGACGGTCTGTCACCTACCCAGCCACTCGGGGCAACGGTACGTCTTATTCCTAGACTTCGGTCAACTCTGTATCGAGGGTCTACACATATAACAAATCTGTTTCTATGCGTCGATACACCGAAACGTCTAGTTTTGGCAAGTCTGCCAATCTCTCCTATCTCAAGACTCGAATATAAATCAATAAACGAAACATTACATAATCAATGTAATAACTATATAGTATGTGATTTAGGGAAACTCGTATCAAATCTGAATCGAGTTGTGCAATCCCGTGACCACATGAATTATACCTTTCTTGTCGAATCGTCGGTGTCGCAGTCGAAGTCTCGAGTTCACAATAACCAATATAATCTGAAATGGCAATGTGTAGACACACTCTATCAACAAGCATCTCAACTAACTCAATGTACAAATCTGTAACTGATTTCAATACAATTCAACGGCGTAACGGCTTATTTCTCAATACCGGCCAACTCAATCTCAACATAACAATATCATAATCAATCTCAATAACTCATAATCTCATCCAATACAAACATGTATACCAAATTCTGCATAATCTTCACATAATACATGCTGGAAAATTGAACCTATAGCATACGACATCCGTAATTCAATCCGTTTACGTTTCTACGATGCTTAGCATATCAAGAACACATATTCGCAACAAAATCATAAGTTCCCCAACATCCACAATCTGAATCATGCTGGAATTATATCAAACTTACGTCACTTTGTAGCCTTCAATGCAAGGAACACAAATCTTACCTCAGAATTAAAATCGGATGAACAACTCTTGCATAATTCTACTTTTTAGCATGAAGAAACTTGAAGGATTTCTTGGGAGCTCTCGGTTCTGAATTCTGAAGAATGAAGGAGTGATGTGTCAACATAACATATATATACCTCATGCCATGTGTCAAGACCAAAATCGAAGGTGGCAATTTCGCATGCAGACCGCGGGTGCGGTGTCTCAAGAGCGCGGGTGCGCTATGCTCACGGCGAGTTCATCCAAAAATGTAGCACTTAGACCGCGGGTGCGGTCCTTACATGACCGCGGGTGCGGTCTCACACCGCGGGTGCGGTCGTGCTAGCACCGCGGGTGCGGTGTCTGTTCGCACATTTCCCTCAATTTCCTCTCAATGCACCGCGGGTGCTGTATCTCTAACACCGCGGGTGCGGTGTGGCTTCGGCCATGCTTCAAAAATTCCACTCTATATGTCATGCATTCTCATGGTTTCAAGTCTCACATCAATGCCAATTGACAATTCTCGAGCCTTACAGCACGTGCGGTCTGAGCTGCCGAGAAATGTAGTGATAGACATGGCATGAGCACACCCGCGGTGCATGTATGACCGCACCCGCGGTGCGACGTGTTGCACGAAGAGGCGTGCCACGTTTTCCTTTATGCATGTAGTATATATACATGGACATAAACGTGTCTTCTTCAGAATTTGAAGAGGAAACCGAGAGCTTAGAGAGAATTTCACTATTTAAGTTTAGGATTGGATTTACGAAGAATCTGTGTATCAGAATTCGAATCCGAACGCAGTATCGTGTTCCTCTCGACCTGAGCTACACAAGGACGTAAGTTTTGTTACGTTTTAAGATGTTTTGAGAATATGATGTTGCCAGAATTGCATGTGATTCAGATATGGCGTTCCTGCTATCGTAGCCATTATAGAACTGAAGACAGATTAAAGAACAAACTGTTTATGTAATTGTTATGATTTGTGAAAGATATTGACTGAGATTTTGATATCAGAATTGTGTATTACTGATTTGGAATATACCGATATTCAGATTATGAGTTCTGATATTAATTATGTGATGTTCAGATTGACGGGGTATTCAGATTGTATGGTTATACCGTCGAAACATCAGTTGATTTTAGATTGATCAGATTCAGATATGATTTCGATTAGATTGTGATATTATTGATATGATTCAGATTTTATCTTGTTCAGATATTGATCAGATTGTATACTGAATTGAGTATTGAGCAGCACAGATTGTGAATTGAGCTACACAGTGATACAGTGTATTTGATTTTGTCATTTCAGATCGGATATGGACAGACTGGATTTCAAGACTTCGTCTTCCTCGGACGGGGACGACAAAGGTATAATTCATGTGATATTCGGGAAGAAACAACTCAATTGAGATCACCATTTGAGTTGCCCAATAAATCACATACTATATTCTTGTTTATAAATTTATTTATAGAACTTGTATGCTAATCTTGCTATGCTTTGTTTACAGATCATGTTGCATTGCATTAAGATGATTATGCTTGTTTACAGATTGTGTATTCATGCATTAAGATAGGAAAGTCTGCGAGATCATCCAGACTTCTAGACGTTCGGCGATATCACAGCTTAGGGGAAGATCATCGCCCCTATTGTAGACGTGGATACAGATCAGGCCGAAGTCTAGGAATAAGACGGACAACACCTCGATTGGGAGGGTAGGTGACAGACAGTGCCGTCTTATTCACCCCGGGATCCCTAGAGTTATAGTCGAGTCGAGTCTAGACATGATTTGACTAGAACTGCATGTGTTTAGAGATGTGGTTTCATAGATTATGAAACCCAGGGTTATTGCTTTCAGTCATGATAGCATGTTTATATGAATTGAGTTGAATTGCATGTTTATCTGAATTGAGTTGCATGCTTATTTTGATTTGACTTCATAGATTATGAAATCTATTACTTTTGAATATGAACATGATAGCATGTTTTATGATTTAGATTGTTTTATACATGCTTACCATGTTTTATACTGGGATTTATTCTCACCGGAGTTATCCTGCTGTTGTCTTGTTTTGTATGTGTGCATGACAACAGGTGGGGCAAGATCGGGGTCGAGAAGATGACGAGAGGAGACGAGTTAGCGTGGTGGTTCCGGACTTGGATAGATTTGGGTTTTATTACTTGAACTATAGTAGTTGAACCTTAAATTATTTAAAAGATTGTTGTATCTTTATACTGAATTGTAGTTTATACAGATATGTATATTTTGTAGATCGCCATTACCTTCCGCACGTTATTCTAAAAAGAAAAATTTTTAGACCCTGTATTATCTTAATTGATAATTAAATCCCAAAGATGATTAAGAAGATGATTAGCGTCCGGGTCCCCACAAAGTAAATCGAGGATCATGATCTGAAACAATAGACTTCGGCACTCCGTGCAATCTAACCACTTCTCGGATATAAACATCAGCCATCTGATCATATCGGTATGTCATCTTGTATGGAATAAAACAAGCAGATTTGGTCAATCGATCAATCACGACCCAAATCGCATCACAACCTCGGGAGGATCTCGGTAACTGTGTCACAAAATCCATGGAAATGTGATCCCATTTCCATTCAGGAATCGACAAACTCTGTAATAGTCCTCCTGGTTTCTTCCTTTCAGCTTTCACCTGTTGGCAATTCAGACACTTGGCTACAAATTTAGTCACATCAGATTTCATTTGTTTCCACCAATACTGTGTCTTTAAATCATTATACATTTTTCTGCCACCAGGATGAATACTAAAACGACTGTTGTGCGCCTCTATCAATATCCGCTTTTTCAACTCTGAAACATTTGGCACAACAATACGATTATTCACATACAAAACACCATCACAAACTCGATATTCGGATCGATGTCCAGCTCTGACCATCGCAATCGAATTCTGTATATTCTGATCAACTTTCTGAGCTTCTTTAATTTTCAAAAGTAGCTCTGGTTCAGCCCGAACAGCACACAATCTCAGAGGCTGACGATTTGTCTCAAATACTAATCCAGACAAGCAGCAATATTCAATCAAATTTGATACACCTATCGTCGATAAGGATAGTGCACATACCTTTCGACTCAGCGCATCTGCTGCTGCATTAGATTTCCCTGGATAATATTTGATCTCACAATCGAAATCTTTCAGTAAATCTAGCCATCTTCGCTGTCTCATATTCAATTCAGATTGTGAAAACAGATATTTCAAACTTTTATGATCAGAATATATTTCGAATTTCTCACCGTACAGATAATGTCGCCATATCTTCAAGGCAAAGACAATGGCTGCCAATTCAAGATCATGAATTGGGTAACGAGTTTCATGGGGTTTCAGCTGTCTCGAGGCATAAGCAATCACATGCCCCAGCTGCATCAAAACACAACCCAATCCTCGATGAGATGCATCACAATAGACCACAAAATCACCAGTACCTGAAGGAATCGTCAATACAGGCGCACTGGTCAATCTCTTCTTCAGTTCAAGAAAACTGGTCTCACATTCTTCAGACCAAATAAACGGAGCATTCTTCTGAGTTAGCTGAGTAATTGGTTTGGCAATACTCGAGAAATCTTGGATAAAACGTCGGTAATACCCTGCCAAACCCATAAAACTGCGAATTTCTGGTACAGACGTAGGTCTCGGCCAACTAATCACGGCTTCAACCTTACTAGGATCAACAGATATACCATCTCCTGATATAATGTGACCCAAAAACACTACCTGTTTCAACCAAAATTCGCATTTTGACAGTTTCGCATACAGTTTCTCAGCCCTCAGAATTCTCAACACAGTCCTCAGATGATTAGCATGTTCAATCATATTCTTTGAATAAATCAATATATCGTCAATGAATATGATAACAAAATCATCCAAATATTTCTGAAAGACGCGGTTCATCAATCCCATAAATACCGCCGGTGCATTTGTCAAACCGAAAGGCATGACAATAAATTCATAATGTCCATACCTGGTTCTAAATGCAGTCTTTGAGATATCAGACTCCCTGACTCTCAATTGATGGTATCCCGATCTCAGATCGATCTTGGAATACACAGATGAACCTTGCAATTGATCAAACAAATCGTCAATCCGTGGCAACGGATATTTATTCTTTATTGTTGCTTTGTTCAATTGCCTGTAGTCGATACAAAGTCTCATCGACCCATCTTTCTTCCTTACGAACAGTACTGGAGCACCCCAAGGAGATACACTAGGTCTAATGTAACCCTTGGCCAGTAAATCCTCCAACTGTTCTTTCAACTCTTTTAACTCGATCGGTGCCATCCGGTATGGGGCCGTCGAAATCGGAACTGTTCCTGGCATCAATTCAATGCTGAAGTCTATCTCTCGAATCGGAGGCAATCCAGGAATCTCGTCTGGAAAGACATCAGCAAATTCACACACCACTGGCAAATCCGCCAATGATGGGCTCGATTTCAGTAAATCAACTGAATATACCAGGAATCCATCCGCTCCTTTCTGCAACAATCGAGTCATATTCATTGCAGATATCAAAGGAATTCTAGCACGAGAACCCTTACCATAAAATTTCCACTCTTCAGCCATCTCCGGTCTGAAGCGTACGATCTTGTGGAAACAATCAACTGTAGCTCTGTACTTGGTTAATGTATCAATACCAATAATACAATCAAAGTCAGATAAACCAAGCACAATACAGTCTAGCTCAATCGTATGTCCATCGTACTGCAGTCTACAAGGTTTCACAGATTTCACTGATATCAAACATGTTCCGAACGGAGAAGAAACAGACACTACCGCAGACAATGACTCAATAGATAATGCATGACTCAATGCAAATCTTTAGGAAATAAAAGTATGCGATGCACCAGTGTCAATCAGCACATATGCAGGATAACCAGAAATAAAACAGTTACCTGCCATGACATCATCAGGTGCATCCTGTACTTGCTCCTCAGTCAAAGCAAATAGTCGGGCCTGCTGTCGAGGAGGCTGGCTCGCGGTCTGGCCCCCTCCTGGCCTCAGCTGAGACTGGGGAGGCGGTGCTGTCTGAAAGGAATGAACGGCAGAGGGTCGTCTCCCTGTCTGGGCCACTGATCCAGACGACTCAGCTGCTTGTGATCCTTGGGCACCTCTCTGTGGACACACTCGAGCAAAGTGTCCATGCTGCTTACAAATGCGGCAATTGCCGAACACTCCTCGGCACTGCTCGGTGGAATGCTTCCCTCCACAAGTGCTACAGTAGGGTCCTGTGTAACTCTGGCCCTGACCAGTCTGTCTAGAGCCACTCGAACTGGATGAACTACTTCCAGCTTTCTTGAATTTCTTCCCCTTAGCTTTCAGGAAGTCTTTCTTCCCACTGCGACTGCCGCTCTCAAATCGGGGAGCTGGTGGAGGCAGCTGTGATCTCGGTGCTGAAGGCACAAACGAGGCCTCTCTTTGTCTCATTAAATCGGCTTCGGATCCCTTGGCTCTGTTCAAGGCATCGGTAAAATTGTTTGGCCTCCCGGTATTCACCAGGGTAAAGATTTCAGGATTTAGACCATTTATGAACTGGTCTGCAACGGCCTCATCACTCCCAGCCACATGAGGGGCAAAGCGGAGCAGAGTAGAGAACTTAGTCACATAATCCTCAATGTTTAACTGGCCTTGTTTCAAGTTTGCAAACTCGGCTCCCTTGTCCTTCCTATATGAAATTGGAAAGAACCGTAGATAAAATTCAGTCTTAAACACATTCCAGGTAATGGCCGTACCTCGTAATTCCAAAGCCCGTTTTGTCGTGTTCCACCAGTGTTTAGCAACGTCTTGCAACTGGTGTCTGATCAGTTTCACCCTCTTTTCCTCAGTATATTCCAAAGATTCGAACAACGATTCAATATCGTCCAACCAACTCTCACATTCTACGGAATTCTCCGTTCCTTTCAAAGTCGGTGGATGGAATGACTGAAATCTTTTCAGCAATTTCTCCATTGCTGTAGGTGTCACATCCATGGGAGGATTTGAGGTACTCCCCTGTTCTGGCATTCTTCTCGGAGGCATATCTGATAACCAAAAGGGTTAGCAATTCCAACAATAATCATGTTTCAAGCCTCCTCGGATCATCTTACAGCTGATCCATTCCAATAATATACAATACCATATCAATATCAGATAATTCAGGTAGCATATATTAAAACAGGAATCATGCTAGCAATCAAAAGCAGGAAAGAAAATCAATCTACCCCGCTCACTAGCTTCTATCTCAGTCTAAAGGATCTATCGCTCTGATACCACCTGTTGTGGGGACCCGGACGCTAATCAAGTTCTTAATCATAATTGGGACTAATTAATCAATTAAAAACATGGTCTAATTTTTTTTTAAAATGCGGAACGTAGTGAAATTAAAACATATATACATATCAGTATATAAAATACAAGTCCTGTATTACAACACATTTATCCAAACTAGGGTTTGACAACTACTATCAAGTGTTCAACCCTATATCTAGTCCAAGTCCGGTGCCACCACTCTAATCACGATCTCTCTCTTAATCTCCTGGACCCTGATCTTGTCCCACTTGTTGTCAAGTACACATACAGACAAGACAACAGCGGATAAACCGGTGAGAATATACTCCCAGTATAAATCAACGAAACATGCAATCATATAAACAATATAAAGCATGTAATCAGGTAACAGATATATGTAACAAAGTCTGAAACATAATCAATATCAAACTGTCGACAATACTCGTAGCTACATCATTCAGACTAGACTCAGTCCTAGTCTAGGGATCCCGATTCCAGAAGTTGGCATGCATGTATCGACTAACAGTAATAGAAAAGACTCCAGTTCTATCCACGCCGATACGATATCGATCAACAGTAATAGAAAAGACTCCAGTTCTATTCACATCGATATGGTATCGATTACTAGTGATAGAGGAAGCTATTATTCTATCCACATCAATATAGTACCGATTAACAGTAATAGAAGCAACTCTAATTCTATCCACATCGATATGACATCGATTAACAGTAATAGAAGAGCTACTAATCTATCCACATCGATACAATACTGATTAACAGTAATAGAAAAAGCCACCATCCTATCCACATCGATAGCCAAACATCCAGTGACAGTCTTTGGCACAACCGCCAATACACCATCTTATGACATCGTGCAATGTGCCCATGGTGATCCCACCACTAACGGCACTTCTGTTATAAGATTACTCTTCTAATACCTGTAATCTATAACTCAAGAAAACAAGTATATCAATCAATCAATGCAAATATCAATGCAATAAAGTAAAGTATGTGATTTAGGGAAACCCGAGTCTAAACCGACTCAAGTCCATCTCCCAATACCACATTGACTTATACCTTTCTTTCGTCGGTTCCTGGCTCAGTCAAAGTGCTGAACTCACAATCTGTCCGGTACTGACAATATCAATAATCTCATATCAATATACTAGTCAATTCCATGACAATCTGATCAATCTGGATTTAATTCAAAATCAACGGTATAACGGTACAGTTTCAATATCCCCGTCAATACCAATTCACCAGATAACAGTTACAATCTATAACTAATATCCAATACAATCCATAATCGCGCCACAATTCAAATCTGTCCGGTATCAACCGATTATAATCAGAAATTCATAACAGTTCCATAATCAGTCTATTTCTTAATCTGACTTCGATTCTACGATGTCTAACATATCAAGAACATCATATCTGAATCCTATTCAATTCTGACAGTAGCATAATTTCAAAGCATGTCAAAACATAGCAAAAACTTACGTCAAAGTGTAGCCTACGTCGATAGGATTACAGTACCGAAGTCGGATTACAATTCAGACGGACGGATTGCTCGAACGATTGAAATCTAAAATCGAATTCAAAGATTTCCCTCAAATCTAATTTCTCGTTTCTGAGAGAATTACAATGTGTATATATATATACTCACGGCCCACGATGAACCAAGTGGCACGTTTCCTTTCTGCATGTCTCGCGCTCGGGCGGACATAATTTTCCGCCCGGGCGCGTGCTCGGCGCTCGGGCGGTTAAATATTACCGCCCGGGCGTGAAGGGTTCTGCCCTCCCAGTATTCTTTGGCGCCCGGGCGGTCAAAAAATACCGCCCGGGCGCCGCATCTTCTGCCCGAAGCCTTGCACAATTTATATGAACTCTTAATTCGTATCCCGATTAATCCTTTCATAATCATATCAAATTATATTTCAATAATTAGAGATTATTAGGATCAAATTTCTCGGGCATTACAGAAAGAGTTAAATTATGAACGTGGACCAACCAGCCCGTTAAATTATGAACAGGGATCTCATGTATGTGGTAGTGGATACGTCCCTGTCAGCCCAGTACTGTGGTTTGTCTGATCAGGCATTTATTATGTTACGGGCCACTTGCTTTGAAACATGCCTCTACGCAAAATGATGAAGTTATGTATGTTCAAGGATGCAGTATGTTTATGAAAGTTTATGTTGATGGCACGTCTAGTTATGTACGTACGTATGTTCAAGTTTATTATGCAATTTCAAGTTTCAAGTTATGTACGTCCTATTTTTAAGATGCATGCGATTTTATTAAGTAGTACTCGTTATCCCAGTTTATACGTGTTGAGTCTTTAGACTCACTAGACTTGATCGATGCAGGTGACTATGTTGAGGAGACAGCAGGTGGCGACCAAGGGGCAGGCTTGGACTGAGTGGAAGGCTAGACCCGAGAACCGCAATGCTTACTTTTTATGCAAAGTTTCAAAATACTCTGATTTTTTTAAATATCTGGATGCAAAATATTTTGAGACAGTTTCTTTTAGCAAAATTTTATTGGTGACGGATGATTTTGAGATTTAATTTGAAGAATGTTGAGTGACGACCGTATGGATGTTTATATTTAAGAAAATTCTTAATTCTTCCGCATTTTTTTTAGTATGAAAATACGGTACGTTATAGTTGGTATCAGAGCGGTGTTCTTGTAAAGGGTTACGCCTACCGCCAGTCGCAAGAAACTCACGAAGTCACACCTCAAGTCTGTAAGTTTTAAAGTTTTGAATTATGTTATGTAGTAAGCATCAAATCATGGTTTCAGCATGCTTACCTGTAAAGTTCAAAGTACGTGCATCTTATGTTTTTGTATTACATTCATGCATGTTGGGTTACGTGCTGGATAATTTACTGGAACAGTATGCCTCCTAGACGTGTGATTGACCGGGAAGCCAGGGAGGAGGACAGAGAGCCTTGAATTGAGGAGAGGGCCAACCCTCCACCTCCACCTCCACCTCCAGACATGCAGGCACAGATGCTTGCGAGCATGACGCAGTTCTTCGCCCAACTTGCGGGGAACCATGCTACAGCAACAGGTGCAGGGACGAGACCCCAACCAGAAGCAGTGTACGAAAGGTTTAGGAGGATGAGTCCTAAGGAGTTTTCGGGTACCACTGACCCGATGGTAGCTGAGGGATGGATTAAGTCCATAGAGGTAATCTTTGACTTTATGGAACTGACCGACGCAGATAGGGTCAGATGTGCCACGTTCCTTCTAACAGGGGACGCCAGATTATGGTGGGAGAGTGCGTCAGTGGCAGTTAACTTGCAGGTACTGCCATGGAATGGTTTCAAGGAGGTCTTTTACTCCAAGTACTTCACTGAGGAGGTACGATCCAAACTCACCAGCGAGTTTATGATACTGTGTCAGGGTGACAATAGTGCTGCAAAATTTGTTAGGAAGTTTGAGAGAGGGTGTCACTTCGTACCCCTCATTGCGAATGATGTCCAGGCAAAGTTGAGGCATTTCCTGAATGGTTTGCGGCCGATCTTGCGCCGTGACGTCCGAGTAGCTGGCCCTACTAGCTATGCAGTCTCAGTATCTTGAGCATTGGCTGCAGAGCAAGATCTGAGAGATATCGAGATGGACATGCAGGGCAAGAGGCCCTATCAGGCACCACCGCAACACCAGCAGCAACAACAGCAGAGACCCCAGTTTAAGAGGCCGCCTGGGAAAAAGTCATATCCAGGACCGCCAAAGGGCAAGGGTCCAATTCAACAGCAAGGAGCGCCATAGAGGCCAGTAGTTTTTCCAGTGTGCCCAAAATGCAACCGCCAGCACCCGGGGCAGTGCTTATATGAGTCAGGCAAGTGTTTCAAATGTGGAGCTAATGATCACATGCTGAAAGAGTGCCCACAGTGGAAACAACCAACTCAAGGCAGAGTGTTCGCCATGCATGCACAGGAGGCGAACCCAGACACTACCCTACTGACAGGTAAACTTTTATACCTAAGCTCAGTATTATTTTGCCTTGCATGTGGAATTTTATGTGGGATCATTAGGGTGCTAGTAATAATTTTGAGTGACTTGGAATATTGAGCTCTATTATGCTTGAGGTTTATGTTAGTAATTTTGGGAATATAAGTTGTGTTGTGCTAACGCATCTCAGGAAACATTTTTATTAAGAGATTATCCACAACTGCACTGATAGACTCTGGAGCCACTCACTCCTTCATATAGGAGACGTTTGCTAATCATTTGGACCTCAAGTCCATTGGCCTAGACATGAACTTTTCAGTGACAGTCCCATCAGGGGAAGAGCTGTTAGCTACCAGTGTGGTCAGAGATATCGATCTAGAACTGCATGGCCACCTAGTATATGCAGATTTAATTCTACTGTCGATGCCCGAATTCGACATCATATTGGGAATGGACTGGCTGACTATGAACAGAGTTTTGATCGATTTTCAGAAGAGATGAGTGTTGGTCAGACCGCTGGGCATGGAGCAGTTCCTATTTGAGCCAGCTAGATGGAGGAGTTTCCCTCGCATGATTTCGTGCATGCAGGCGAGGAGAGTAATTTCTAAGGGGTGTCAGGCTTTCTTGGCCAGCATCATCGCAGCACCTGACATGCCCACTCCATCGCTATCAGATGTGCCAGTAGTCAGAGATTTCCCAGACGTCTTTCTTGACGACGTCACAGGCCTTCCACAAGAGAGAGAGGTGGAGTTTGCAATCGAGCTCATGCCAGGCACAGCGCCAATCTCTAAGGCACCGTACCGATTAGCTCCAGATGAGATGTTAGAGTTCAAGCAGCAGATTCAGGAGCTCCTCGACAAGGAATTTATCCGCCCTAGTTTCTCACCGTGGGGCGCACCGGTACTGTTTGTAAAGAAGAAAGATGGGAGCATGAGACTGTGCATCGATTACCGAGAGCTGAACAAGGTAACGATCAAGAATAAGTACCCACTTCCTAGGATCGTCGATCAATTGCAGGGAGCTACAGTGTTCTCTAAGATAGATCTTCGATCAGGGTATCACCAGCTGAAGGTTAAGGATGCGGATGTTCACAAGACGGCCTTCAGAACCAGGTATGGGCATTACGAGTTCTTAGTAATGCCATTCGGATTGAAAAATGCTCCAGCAATTTTCATGGACCTCATGAATCGAGTATTTCAGCCCTACCTTGATCAGTTCGTCATAGTGTTTATTGAAGACATTCTCATATACTCGAAGAGCCATGAGGAGCATAGCCAGCATTTGAGGACAGTTTTGCAGACTTTGCAGAGTCGCAAGTTATTTGCGAAGTTCAGTAAATGTGAATTTTGGTTGCAGAAAGTTGCATATTTGGGATATATAGTGTCTAGCACTGGTATTGAAGTGGACCCAGCAAAGGTAGCAGCCGTTAAGGAATGGGATGAGCCGAAGAATGCATCGGAAATCCGCAGTTTTCTGGGTTTAGCCGGTTACTACCGTAAGTTCATTTAGGGATTTTCATCAATAGCAGTGCCGCTTATTTCCCTGACAAAGAAAAATGCCAAATTTGTGTGGAGTGATGAATGTCAGAAGAGCTTCGACACTCTGAAGCAAGCTCTTATTTCAGCGCCAGTGCTAGCCATGCCGACAGGGCAAGGTGAGTTTGTGCTTTATACCGATGCATCTAATCTCGGGTTAGGCGCAGTACTGATGCAGCAGGGTCGGGTCATAGCTTATGCTTCCAGGCAGTTGAAGGTGCACGAGAAGAACTACCCGACGCATGACCTTGAGTTAGCTGCCGTTGTATTCGCACTGAAAATTTGGAGACACTATCTGTACGGCGAGAAATGTCAGATTTTCACCAACCACAAGAGTCTCAAATATTTCTTCACGCAGAAAGAGCTGAATATGAGACAGAGACGATGGTTGGAACTTGTGAAAGATTACGACTGCGAAGTTAGCTACCATCCGGGAAAGGCTAATGTTGTCGCAGACGATTTGAGCAGAAAAGTTGCCGTCATAGCTCAGTTATCAGCACAGAGACCTCTTCAGTCTGAGATTCAGAGATTTGGTCTAGAGATTTATCGAGAGGGCAGAGCTCCTAGACTGTTTAATCTGATAGTCAAATCTGGTTTGCTAGACCGTATCCGAGCAGGTCAGTCTCCAGATGAGCAGTTACAGAAATGGAGACTGAAAGATGAAGCCAAGGGTAGTGTGTTGTACACAGTTTCAGATGGCATTGTGAGATACAGAGGCAGAATGTGGGTGCCTAGTGTTGGTTCGATCAGACAGGATATTTTGACAGAGGCACATGTATCTCCGTATTCCATTCACCCAGGAGGCACCAAGATGTACAAAGACCTATAGCTATTGTATTGGTGGCCAGGGATGAAGCGAGACATCCGTAGATTTGTATCAGAATGTCTCCCTTGTCAGCAAGTAAAAGCTGTACATCAGAGACCAGCAGGATTGGTTAAGCCACTCCCCATTCCCGAGTGGAAGTGGGAGAACATTACTATGGATTTTGTGGTTGGGTTGTCGAGATCAGTCAGAGGATCGAATTCTATTTGGGTTATAGTGGACCGACTCACTAAATCGGCGCATTTTCTACCAGTGAAGACGACTTTCTCCATGACGCAGTATGCGGAGCTTTATCTCAAGGAAATAGTTCGTTTACATGGATTCCCAGTTTCAATTGTGTCCGACAGGGACCCAAGGTTTACGTCGTCCTTCTGGAAGAGCTTACATGCAGCCATGGGGACAAAGTTGCTTTTCAGTACAGCTTTTCACCCGCAGACAGATGGTCAGTCTGAGCGAGTGATTCAGGTTTTAGAGGATTTGCTGAGAGCCTGCATGATTGATTTTCAAGGAACTTGGGAGGGTAGAATATCTCTAGTGGAGTTCACATACAACAACAGCTGCCAAGCATCTATTGGTATGGCTCCCTATGAGGCGTTGTACGGGAGGAAGTGTAGATCACCAGTTCATTGGGTTGAAGTCGGTGAGAGAGCAGAACTTGGTCCAGAGATAGTTCAGCAAACTGCAGACGTGGTGGTCAAGATTCGTGAATGAATGAAGACTGCCCAAAGCCGTCAAAAGAGCTATGCCGATAAAAGGAGAAGAGATCTCGAGTTTGCCGTTGGTGATCACGTTTTCATTAAGATAGAACCTATGAAGGGTGTTATGAGATTTCGAAAAAGAGGCAAACTGAGTCCGAGGTTCATTGGGCCGTTTGAGATTTTGGACAGAGTTGGGACACTAGCCTATCGTGTTGCCCTTCCGCCGAATCTGGCCGGGGTGCACAATGTGTTCCATGTCTCCGTGCTGAGAAAATATCTGGCTAATCCTTCGCACATTCTGAGTTATGAGCCGTTGCAGCTGACTCCAGACTTATCTTACGAGGAAAAGCCAGTCCAAATCCTAGACAGGCAAGAGCGTAGGCTCTGGAACAAAGTGACTAAGCTAGTCAAAGTCCGGTGGCTAAACAAATCGATGGAGGAGGCCACTTGGGAATCAGAAGCAGATATGAGATTTCGCTACCCGGAGTTTTTCGGTAAGACTTAATTTCGAGGACGAAATTTTTATAAGTGGGGGAGGAACTGTAGTGCCCAAATTCATTACACGTATGACTCATGCATTTATTTAATTATTAAATCATTTAATTAATTTTAAATGAGTTTTAGCCAATCATAAATTATGAAAATGCATTATTTTAAATAATTCATGTTTATTGTGATGCACGTTAAAATGTTTTTCGAGTTTCATGTTTCAGACGATTATTCGAGGCGAGATCGAGGAAAAGACCGGTGACGATGTTGGCAATTTAGAATGTGGTATTTTATTTTTAAGATTTAGGGTGGGGCATTTTAAATAAATTATAGAGTTTTAGTATTTTAACGGCTTATTTATGTATGGAGGAATTTAAGAGTTTAAAACTTTTAAAATTGGTGTGTAATTATTTTAATTGTAGAGTTTGATTAAATTAGTGTGTGTTAGCTTTTTTATTAGTATTTTAAATAGTTAATTTAGCTAGAGTTCCTCCTAATTAAAAAACACACACACGTTTTCTACACTCACACACACTTACATGTTTTTACACACACTAAAACAAACAACACACTCTACACATTCATTTTTCTCAGATTTTTATTATTTTGAAAGATAGAAACCTAGGGTTCCTCCTACTCTAGTGCAGCCACCCTCCCTCTGCATATTCTCCAACAAATTTTAGTGATTTTATTGCGAGAAAATCGAGCCACCGTCGTCCCGGATCAAGCCTCGCGCCGTCTCTGCTTCGATATCGCCGTTTCGGTAAAACTTTATCATCAAAAGGCACATATATTCTGTTCCTGATGCATCGATCATGTCATATTATGCGTGCGTTGTTTTTTATGCGTAAAACCATGTGTATGTTGTGTAGAAGTTTGAGCAATCATGTTTAAATCGCTTTTGGAGCCCTTTTTAGATCTAAAAATCACGTTTTTACTGTTCTGGTTGAAACTGCGAATTTTCGGTCGAGATTTTCTGTACACGGACCCTGACACGGGGTCCGTGCCTTTGTTTCTCCTCGATGTCTTTTTCCAGAGTCTACACGGACCCCCACACGAACCTTGACACGGGGTCTGTGTCCACCCTTCCGTTCGAGCCTCGTCACCCGAGTCTACACGGACCCCTACCCGGAGGTAAGCACGGGGTCCCTGTCCTTCATATTTGGGAAAATATTATAGCATGCTTTGAGGTTCGATGTCATGGTTTAGTACAAGGATTCACAAGGTCGAGTCATGGGAATTTTAGAACGTCCTAAGGAATTGAACGAACTCGTAAGTAAGCATGATTATCTACGTCTGAGTTACGCAATTTAAGTCAGTGAATTCATGATAGTATGTGCAGCGACAGCCCCGATCGAAGTCCAACGATTCCCTCAACGCCAAGTAAGTATGTATGACGTGCAAGAAAATATTTTAAGTTTTTGAGGTATGCTAAATGTCTTGTGAACAAATTATGTTTAGGATTGGAAAGCGTTAAATTATGAACGGGGACCAATCCGCCCGTTAAATTATGATCGGGTTAGATCGAGGTTGGAAAGCTTTAAATTATGAACGTGGACCAACCATCCCGTTAAATTATGAATGGGGATCTCATGTATGTGGCAGTGGATACGTCCCTGTCAGCCCAGTACTGTGGTTTGTCTGATCAGGAATTTATTATGTTACGGGTCACTTGCTTTGAAACATGCCTCTACGCAAAATGATGAAGTTATGTATGTTCAAGTATGCAGTATGTTTATGAAAGTTTATGTTGATGGCACGTCTAGTTATGTACGTACGTATGTTCAAGTTTATTATGCAAGTTCAAGTTTCAAGTTATGTACGTCCTATTTTTAAGATGCATGCGATTTTATTAAGTAGTACTCGTTTTCCCAGTTTATACGTGTTGAGTCTTTAGACTCACTAGACTTGATCGATGCAGGTGACTATGTTGAGGAGACAGGAGGTGGCGACCAAGGGGCAAGCTTGGACTGAGTGGAAGGCTAGACCCGAGGACTGCAATGCTTACGTTTTATGCAAAGTTTCAAAATACTCTGATTTTTTTAAATATCTGGATGCGAAATATTTTGAGAAAGTTTCTTTTAGCAAAATTTTATTGGTGACAGATGATTTTGAGATTTATTTTTATGAATGTTGAGTGACGACCGTATGGATGTTTATATTTAAGAAAATTTTTAATTCTTCCGCATTTTTTTTAGTATGAAAATACGGTACGTTACATTAATGGACTTTGATTAATTAATTAAACTAATTGGACTAGTCCAATTAATTAACCAAGCCTATTAATGTTAATTAAATAGGTCCAATTATTTTATTATGGTAATTAGGCCATAGATGTTTTATAAAATGGGAGACCTAAAAACCTAGCCTCCACAATGTATGCATCGAGATTCTCCAAGGGTTGTGATAAAATTTTGGAATCATTAATTAAATTAATTAAGTAATTAATTAAGTTAATAAAAGATTAGAAAATATTATAAGGATTTGATCCTTATCTCACGTTGTGCATCCAAAAAACTTTTGGAAAAGATTTATAAGCAACTTTCGGCTCTTCCCAAGGAGAGATGCTCTCGAAAATTCTTTTTTCTTTTGCAAGAAGTTTTCGGCAATTCTAATTAATGGAATTGAATCGATTTCTTTTTGTGTTCTATCTCTACGCAAAAACATCTTATAATTTTTCTAGTGCAAATTATAAGAGGAACAAGTGTTCTAGTCGTGGACCGGATTAGTAGATCGAATAATGTTCATAGTGATTTACAACAAGAGCTACGTCTGCTAATACCGGAGTAGTTGGAGCCAAGTGAAATTATTTGCCAAAGGTATAACGATTCTAACATCCTATGTTTTTTTTTTGTTAAAATCATACGAGCGTCCAAACACATCTTGAATGTCAAGATCCAAAATTTTTAAACTTCCGCTGCGTTTGGACGTGTAGAAAACCAGATCCAACAGTGCATTGGTGATTCTAGATCATTGATAGACCCTGGTGGGTCTGAACCATGGTCTGGAAAAGCAAGGGCGCCGCTGGTCTGGTCCTAGAAGCCGTGAGGGGAGTCATGAGTGAATTTGTTTCAGTAAGGGGCAGCGCAGGCTGTCCGGCACGCCTGCGCACAGCGTGCCCGCCAGTGCCCGATACGATCGGGCAGCGGCCCGGGAAGGTCTCGGGCACTGTGCTGATTTTTGGGCTTGAATTGTTTGGGCCTAAGGTGCGAGTTTCTGACTATTTCAAAACTTTTGATTAAACTGATATTTTTGAAATTTGGTTCAATTTTTATTTTGGAAAATCGATTCTAATATCAATTTTCTTGTGAAATAAATAATTAGCATATGATTTTAATTATTCATGGTAAAAATGAGTTTTACAAAATATCAATTTTTATTGATTTAATTGGAAATTAAATAAAGGGGTTTATTTAATTTGTTAAATTCTTTAATAATTGTGGTGGTTATTGATAAAATTACTAGATATATGATTTATCAATAAATTAAATTGTTTAATTAAATTGATGTTAATATTTGATATTAAATGCATGAAGGATGATCGAGAGCCTTGACCAATGTGTTAGTTGTATGTTAGGATATTTTATTAATATTTGATATTTTTAAAGTGGGCATGGTTTATGGCCCATTCCTACCCCTATGAGATGTATCCTTTATGTGCCATGGCTATTTAAATGTAATTATTAGAAATAGTAGGAGATCAAGACTGAAAGATGGTGGGCCCGATGAACGAGATGAAGACATGTAAAATATTGGAAGCTCTTGTAATAGTTGCATTTGCATCCCTGTATTCACCTAGGTTTTGGACCTGGATCCATGTATGGCTCACATGGATCTAATAGTGTTGGCGATCGATCATCCTTATTTATTGTTGACTGTCATATTATGCTATATGCGATATATAGTAGTATGCATGTATGTATATTATTAAATAATATAGTTGCATGAATCCAGCAAACATACAAATTCGTGGCACGCGATTTTAAATTAAAATGATGAGAAAATTTTAAAATTAAAATCCCTCATTTTGAATAAGATTCAAAATTTATATCAAAACGAAAAAGCAAAAATTAAAGGAGTTTAATTTTTCCCTGCCTTCCATCAACCGTGGTTGCATGTTGATCGCTACCCGCGGACAGTGTCTGGCTCATATTATTGGGGAGGCCTGTACGCCAGAAAGCTGTGATTTCCACTTGACATATGATGTGAATTGAGTGGAACTCCCATGACTTCGGCTCATATTATTGGGGGAACTCATGGCGACAATCTACTACAATTTAATATTGATGGGTTGGTTTGACGCGCGAAAATAAACGACGTCAGATTATTGGGTCCTTATTAAACGTGAGGCAAAACACGCGGAGGTTGCATAAGGATGCAATTGGACTCTACCTTTTAGAAATTATAATTGGCTGATATTATTCGGGATTATAATTGGCTAATTGGACTCTACATGCCTACTAAGAAAATACGATTTCCCTTTTTCATCAGAGGGAGGTGGAAATGTCAAAATAGTAGGAGGGTAATTTATAAAATGAAATCCATATTTTATATCTTAAAATTATTTTAAAATAATCAGCAACTATTATTCTGTTTCCGTATCAGTATATTTTCGATTTCGTCACGTAATAAATTTTTATTATTCACAAGCTAATCGAATCTAATTTTCAAGACTGGTTGGGAAAATTGTTTTGAATTCAGAGAAAATGACATACACACTAATGTCAGTCCTGTTGAACTGATAAATCATGCAAGATGGTAGGACCATAGTATGCAAGCTAAAGTGTAACATGCTCGCTTTTACGTCAAATGAACTGTAGGGACAGTTTGAGGAAATTTTGAATGATGCTGACATTCGAATGCACGTGCAAGAGTTGCATGGTGCATGAAACTATGCACACCACTTTAAAGGAGCTCATGACTACACGCATGCAAGACAGGGCTTTGGCCCATGAGCATGGTGTACAAATTACTGGGCTTATTAAGAATGTGATGGGCCTGGAATATGTGATTACTAATGAGTTACTAGATAACATCAATTTTTTGTCTTTCTCATCCTCATTTGACGGGGTTATGGTGAAATTCAATTTGAATAAGATAGATGATAGCCTTGAAGAGCTAGTCAATACGCTTATAACTTATGAGATCACCATAAAATAGGAAATTATTGTTTTTCTAATGGGCCTCTCGTTAGACGAAAAATGGCCCACAAGGTAAGGGAAAGAAATTTTCTGTCCCTCACAAGAAAAAAAAAACCCAATAAGAGGCAAACTTTGAAGGACACTTAAAAGGACTACAAAGCCCGATAAGTTAGAGCATATTTATTTCATTGCAAGAATTCCGGACATAAGAAATTATATGTTCCAAAAATGTTCTTGAAATGATAAGTGAATGTCCAAGTAAACATGATGTCAACAAAAAAAAAAAAAAGAACCAAAAGAAAGTTAGATGATCCAAATCCCACACAAATATGGCACGCTAGACTAGGTCATATTTCCCAAAGAAGGATGCACAAGCTAGTAGGAGAAAGCATGTTTGACTTGTCAGACATAAATTCTCTACCTACTTGTAAGTCCTGTCTAATAGGAAAATTGACCAAGACTCCATTCAATGGAAACGTGGAACGTGCACATGGTCTACTGGATTTGATCCACACAGATGTTTGTGGCCCGCTAAGTGTTAGCACAAAATTTGGGCAATCCTACTTCATTACCTTTACTGATGACCATTCGAGGTATTGGTATGTTTATATGATGAAACACAAATCTGAAGCATTTGAAATGTTCAAAGAATTCAGATCTGAAGTAGAAAACCAGCTAGAAAGAAGTATTAAGGCATTTTGATCTGATCGAAGTGGAGAATACTTGAGTGCTGAATTTTTGGGTTATCTAAAAGAGAATGTGATTCTCACAGTGGACTCTACCAGCGACACCACAATTGAACGGTGTTTCTGAACATTGTAAGCGAACCATGTTGGACATGGTTCGATCAATGATGAGATTCACTGAATTGCCTACATCGTTTTGGGGCTTTGCGCTTGAAACTACGGCAATGTTGTTGAATAATTTCTATACTAGAGCAGTGGATAAAACACCATATGAAATATGGATGGGGAAAAAAAACTCCCAAATATTCTTACATGAGAATATGGAGATATTTGTTTACGTGAAGCAGACAGTGGGAGACAAATTGGATAGTAGATCTACTTTATGCTACTTTGTAGGATATCCAAAGAATTCTGTTGGATATTATTTCTATCTTCCTAATGAAGCAAAATTGTTTGTTTCAAGAAATGCCACCTTTATGGAAAGGGAATTTCTATTAGATAGAAAAAGACAAGATGATAGAACTTGAAGAAATTCAAGATACTCCCTCAACTATAGTAGTTGAACCTAATCTCCAACAACCAGTAGTTGAAGTACAAGCTTCCAGGAGGTCTGATAGGGTTATTAGACCACCTGCTAGATATACGCTTCTTCATAAACAAGACCATGATGAGTCTTCTGTTGGATATGATCCAATGAACTTTAAGGAAGCAATATCTGATACTGATTCAGCCACATGGCTTGAAGCCATGCAGTAAAAAATGGACTCTATATATTCAAACCAAGTCTGGATATTGGTGGATCAACCTGAGGGAATCATTCTTATAGGGTGCAAATGGATCTACAAAAGAAAGCTTGGGGCGGATGGGAAGGTAGTGACCTTCAAAGCAAGGCTGGTTGCAAAAGATTATACTCAAAGGCAATGAGTTGACTATGAGGAAATTTTTGAACAGTTGCTATGTTTAAGTCCATTAGATTACTACTAGCCATAGCATCATGGTATGACTATGAGATATGGCAAATGGATGTAGAGACTGCATTCCTCAATGGAGACATCAAAAAGGAAATTTATAAGTCTCAACCTGAGGGATACACATCAGTAGGAAGTGAGCATCAGGTATGCAAACTTCAGAGATCAATATATGGCCTCAAGCAGGCATCAAGGAGTTGGAACCTCAGATTTGATAGCACTATCAATGAGTTTGGTTTTGCTAAGAATCCTGAGGAACGGTGTGTGTACAAGAAAGTTACTGGGAGTGCAGTGACATTCCTAGTACTTTATGTTGATGATATCCTGCTCATTGGGAATGATGTAGGATTACTGCAATCAACTAAAGTATGGTTAGCCTGTAAATTCTCCATGAAAACATGGGTGAAGCATTCTACATATTGGGAATACAAATCTATACAGATAGATCAAAGAGGATGCTCGGACTCACCCAAGCCACCTATATCGATACCATTATAAAACGATTCTCTATGGAAGAGTCCAAGAGAGGATACTTACCAATGTGTCATGGTATTAGTCTATCTAAAGCTATGTGTCCCAAAACTGATGAAGAGATAGAGATGATGACACGTATTCCATATGCGTCAGCTATTGGTAGTATTATGTATGGTATGATATCGACTCGTCCTGATGTTGCTTACGCTTTGACTGTTACAAGCAGATATCAGGCGAACCTTGGTCCAATGCATTGGAAGGCCGTGAAAGACATTCTTAAGTACTTAATAATGACTAAGAACTTGTTCATGGTCTATGGGGTGGAGAATTAAAATTGGAAGGCTACACTGATTCTAGCTTCCAATGTGATGTAGATGATTCAAAATCGACATTTGGTTTTGTATTCATGCTTAATGGTGCGGCTGTCTCTTGGAAAAGTTCCAAACAAGACTCTGTTGCGGATTCCACCACTGAAGCTGAGTACATTTGTGGGTACCCGAACCTAATCCATCTTTTAATCATTATTAGGATCATTTAATTAGTCTGGGTCTAAAATTTTTTTTATTATTTTTTTAAATACAATGCTGAAACGTACAATAATCAATCTGATACAAATCTCAACATAAAGTACAATATGTACAACATATGTTTATTCCAACTAGAGTTCAGCCACTACATCAAGTACTGAAAGTAACTCTACTCTAAGTCCGGATCTCCACGCTAATCTTGGCTCTCTCATTCTCTTTGTGACCCTGATCCTGTCCCACCTGTGGTCATGCACACATACAGACAAGACAACAGCCGGATAACTCCGGTGAGAAATACATCCCAGTATAAACAATGTAAACATGCAGTCATATAAAAGCATATATAAAAGCATGAAACACATATCAATAACATGTATCAAATCTAGAAACATGTATTAATATAATATTGTAAATCAACCTCTAGACTCATCATTTCAGACTCGACTCATCTCTAATCTAGGGATATCGATCTGAATAAGAACCCAACGTTCTCCCATCTACTTTACCCCAGCTAGATGGTGGTACGTTCTTAGTCCCAGACTTTGGCTGTCTATATCGAAGATCTGCATTAGGAGTCGGTCTTCTCCTCAGTCTATCGATATATATCCAAAAGTCCAGTGACTTGGCGGTTCTGCCATGACGATTCTGTCAAAGTCTAGGCAGATCTGCCCAATTCTAACTCATGCTTTGCTATAAATCAATAGAGTAAGTATATCAATATCAAGCATTGCAAATATCAAATGAAATATTCATTCCATATGTGATTTTGGGAAACTCAAGTATAATCTAACTCGAGTTGTGCAATCCCGAATCAACATTTATTTATACCTTTCGTTCTGTCTATCCGACTCTGTCGAAATCTCGGATTCAAAGGCTGTCAATCTCAATCTGACAATGATAATATCGAAAGTATCGTATCAATATACAACTCAGATCAATACTGGATATAATCATAATTGAATCAAATTCTGTTTCAATAGAATAACTGTACAATAACGTTATACCCAACAATACCATATCAATCAGATATCAATTCTCACAACTCAAAATCAATAACGATACAAATCTGATACAAAATCCATTCTGAAAATCATAACAATTCTATACGGTATTCGTTCTTCAATCCAGTCTCGATTATACGATGTTTAACATACCAGAAACACCATATATGAATCACATCCGATTCTGACAATATCATAATTTCAAAACGTAACAAAACTTACGTCAAGTTGTAGCCTGCGTCGATAGGAACAGAGTACTGAATTCGAATTCAAAATCAGACGGACGGATAGCAATATAAAGGTCACAATTTTCGCGTTTTCACGTTTTATAAATTCTGAAGGTCACAATTCGATTTTTGATATATATATCATGCATGTGAATGCTAGGTGGCTCGATCTATGCATTGCACGTCTCGGGCATATGCGCGACCTGTCTCGGCATATGCGCGAGACAATATGTCTCGGCGCGTAGCATGCACAGCGCCTCGTGCATATGCGCGCCCTCAATCGGCGCATATGCGTGAGGTCCTTCAACTTTCTTCGCAAGTCTCGGGTACCCTCGTGCATATGCACGGATACACGTCGCGCATATGCGCGAGGTTCTCTGCCCCCTCCGCGCATATGCGCCTGGCATGAACGCGCATATGCGCGAGAGTTCATCCTCGCACATAATTCCATCCTCTTTCCGGCTTCCCCGGTCTAATCCGTTCTGTCTATAATCACATCAATTAATCATGGAATCATTTTAGATTAACAAGACCTCAAATCTCGGGCATGACAATTCTCCCCCCCCCCCCCCCTAAGATCCAATTTCGTCCCCGAAATCACAGGTAATCAATCAAATATAAAATCAGATAAAATAAGGAATGGTGAATAGAAGCTAAGTAAAAATACTCACATCAATGGAATAACGCTGGGAACCTTTGTCTCATATCAGACTCAATCTCCCAAGTAGCTTCTTCAATGCCATGACGACTTCCACTGAACTTTCACAAGTGGAATAGTCTTCGTTCTGAGCTGTTTTTCCTTCCGATCAAGAATCTGAATCGGCTTTTTAAAATAACTCAATGTCTCATCAAGTTTGGTCTCGTCTTGTTGCATAACATGTGAAGCATCAGGTAGTTATTTCCATAGTAACGATACATGAAAGACATCATGTATCCCAGATAAAGAAGGCGGCAATGCGAGTCGATAGGCACGATCTCCTATCTTTTCGAGAATCTCGTACGGCCCAATGTATCGTGGAGACAACTTTCCTTTCTTGCCAAATCTGACAACACCCCTGAAAGGAGAAATCTGCAGGAATACTCGGTCTCCTGCCTGAAATACCAACGGTCGTTGTCTGATGTTGGCATATTTGGCCTGTCTATCTTGAGCTGCCTTCATTCTTTTCTGTATCAGCTTCACCTTCTCAGTCATATCTCTGATCATATCAGGTCCAATTTCAAGGACCTCAGAGATATCGTCCCAATACAGAGGGGATCTGCATTTCTTCCCGTACAACGCCTCAAAAGGAGCCATCTCAATACTCGTCTGATAGTTGTTGTTGTACGAGAACTCACAAAGCGACAACGCATCTTGCCAGTTAGTGCTAAAATCAAGCACTACAGCCCTCAGCATATCCTCCAATGTCTGGATAGTCCGCTCTGACTGTCCGTCGGTCTGTGGATGATATGCAGTACTCAGATGTAACTTCGTACCTAGAGCCTGCTGCAAACTCTGCCAAGAGTGCGAAGTAAACCGAGGATCACGGTCTGATACAATCGACTTCGGCACTCCATGCAATCTGACCACTTCTCTGACATAAATCTCTGCCATCTGGTCATGTCTTTACGTCATCTTGTACGGAATAAAGCATGCGGATTTGGTCAATCTGTCAATCACGACCCAAATCGCATCACAACTTCGGGAGGATCTTGGTAGTTTCGTCACAAAATCCATGGAAATGTGATCCCATTTACATTCATGAATAGATAAACTCTGTAATAATCCTCCTGGTTTCTTTCTTTCGGCTTTCACCTGTTGGCAATTCAGACATTTGGAAACATATTCTGCAATATCAGCTTTCATTTGTTTCTACCAAAACTGTCTTTTCAAATCATCATACATTTTCCTGCCACCAGGATGAATACTGAATCGACTGCTGTGTGCTTCTGACAATATTTGTCGTTTCAAATCAAAAACATTCGGCAAAACAAGACGATTATTCACATACAGTACACTATCCCGTACCAGATACTCAGATCGATGCCCTGCTCTAACCATCGATATTGAATTTTGAACATTCTGATCAACTTTCTGAGCCGCTTTAATTCTCAAAATCAGCTCTGGTTCAGCTTGAACAGCATACAATCTCATCGGTCTGTAATCTGTCTCAAATACCAATCCAGACAAATAGCAGTCTTCTATCAAATTTGAAAAACCGATCGTCGATAAAGATAAAGAACATACCTATCGACTTAGTGCATCAGCTGCTGCATTGGATTTCCCCGGATAGTATTTGATTTCACAATCAAAGTCTTTAAGCAGATCAAGTCATCTTCGCTGTCTCATATTCAATTATGACTGCGAAAACAGATATTTCAAGCTCTTATGATCAGAATAAATTTCAAAATTTTCACCATAAAGATAATGTCGCCATATCTTCAAAGCAATGACAATGGCTGTCAATTCAAGATCATGAATTGGATAACGAGTCTCATGGGTTTTCAGCTGTCTCGAGGCATAAACAATTACATGCCCTCTCTGCATCAGAATACAACCCAACTCTCTATGAGATGCATCACAATAAACCACCAAATCACCTGTACCAGATGGAATCGTCAAGATCGGAGCACTGGTCAATCTTTTCTTCAATTCAATAAAACTGGTCTCACATTCTTCAGACCAGACAAATGGAGCATTCTTCTGAGTCAACTGAGTAATAGGCTTGGCAATAATCGAGAAATCTTTAATAAATCGTCGTTAATATCCTGCAAAACCCATAAAACTACGAATCTCAGGCACTGATGTTGGTCTCGGCCAAAAAATCACTGCCTCAACTTTACTCGGATCAACATATATACCATTTTCGGATATAATGTGACCCAGAAATACATTCTGTCTCAACCAAAACTGACATTTCGACAGTTTAGCATATAATTTCTCAGCCCTCAAAATTCTCAACACAGTTCTCAGATGCTCAGCATGCTCAATCATATTCTTTGAATAAATCAAAATATCATCAATGAAAATAATCACAAAATCATCGAGATATTTCTGAAACACCCGGTTCATCAAACCCATAAATACAGCTGGAGCATTCGTCAAACCAAACGGCATGACAATAAACTCATAATGTCCACACCTGGTTCTGAATTCAGTCTTCGGGATATCAGAATCCCTGACTCACAGCTGATGATATCCAGATCTCAGATCGATCTAGAATATATAGGAGAACCATGCAACTGATCCAATAAATTATCAATACGAGGCAAGAGATATTTGTTCTTTACCTTTGCCTTGTTCAGTTGTCGGTAATCAATACATAATCTCGTAGAACCGTCTTTCTTTTTCACAAATAATACTGGAGCACCCCAAGGAGAAACACTCGGTCTAATGTATCCCTTGGTCAGTAAATCTTCTAACTGATCTTTCAACTCTTTCAATTCAATTGGTGCCATTCTGTACGATGCTCTAGAAATCAGAACTGTACCAGGTACCAATTCAATGCTGAAGTCAATCTCTCGAATCGGGTACCCTCGCGCATATGCGTGGATACACGTCGCGCATATGCGCGAGGTTCTCTGCCCCTTCCGCGCATATGCGCCCGCCATGAACGCACATATGCGCGAGAGTTCATCCTCGCACATAATTCCATCTTCTTTCCGGCTTCCTCGGTCTAATCCGTTCTGTCTGTAATCACATCAATTAATCAACGAATCATTTTAGATTAACAACACCTCAAATCTCGGGCATTACAACATTGCTGCATCTGGTGCAGCCAAAGAGGCAGTTTGGATGATGAATTTTTTCCAAGAGTTGGGCGTTATTCCTAATGGATTTGATCCAGCCCCGGTGTACTGCGACAACACTGGTGCCGTTGCGCAAGCAAAGGAAGCAAGGTCTCATCAGCGATCCAAACATGTACTTTGATCATCCGGGAGATTGTGGGAAGGGGAGACATATCAGTCGAAAGAGTCCCCTCTACAGATAACGTTGCTGATCCACTTAGGAAGCCCTTGCCAGGACCATTGTTTGAGAAGCATCGCGAAGCAATGGGATTAAATTTTATGGGTAGTTGGCTCTACGGCAAGTGGGAGATTGTTAGAATAGATGCCCTGCAAGCCAAATGTTGGCTAGGAATTTTATTGACTCAAGTGTAATAAACAATCTTTATTTTAATATAATTCATTATTTCATGGTTTTTTTATTTCTTTATCTGTATACACATGTGAACAACATAGATAAAGACATTGATTATACTTTAATACAAATGAATCGTAATTCGATGTTGAAACTCGTTTGTAAACATTGTATGATCTAAATTTGTTCCTAGTCGATTCAGCCACCTAAAACATGGATAAAGGTCGCTTGAGCTCGAGACTAGCATCTGTGATGTCGTGTACTGCGTTTCTTAGTAAGGGCACAGAGATGTCAAAACATGCAGATGGGTAGTCATATGATGATTATACCGAACAACCCTCCCTCGGACTTTCCAAGTGGTTATCATTCATTGAAAGGATAAGTCCGTGGTTATGATTGTACACCATTAGTCCTTACGACCCGGGACAACATTGAGGATCTATATGCTAGGGCTGTGCTTTGACTCGTTTACCGGCTCCAGGAGAGTCATCAGGTGGCGAGATTGGGTATAGTTGCGACACATATAGGAGCCAGTGCATTGTAGTCGGGGATTCACCGCTCACCTGCGGGTGTGGATATCCTATGTGATCTGATGAAATAATAGTGCATGGAATATCTGACCAGAGTATGAAATGTACATTGGAGAAGGAGTTCTCCAATAGTACACGCGATGCCACTATTATAGTTATCACATTATGATCGAATTAATATGCAACCCTTGATGAACCAATGGTTGCAGATTCGATTGGGTTATATGAGATGAAGGGACCGTACTGTACGTTAATCATAATCGATTGGTTCTTGTAGGCACTATCAGTGATACCTATGGGATCATGAGGCGATGCTACTAGACTCTCTTACCATTATCCGATGGGTGCAATCAAAAATGAGTTCTGACATTCTTTATTAAGGTGTTGATGAAAAGAATGGGGCTAACTAGGGTTAGCCCGAATAAAGGTTTACGTCCTGAATCACAAAGAATTTTGAACCCACAACATGAGTGAATTGGTTTCGGTAAGAGGTTGGAGTGATATCTCGGTTTTTGGTAGTTAGATGCGGGCATGGGGCTGAGAGCTTGTTTCGGTTAGGTGGTTTGGGGTCTGGCCTAAGTCCTAGGTGGGCTGGGTTATGGCTGAAACGAAGGGGTAGCTTGTGGTGTGATTTTTAAAGAGATAGGTTCACATGAGGTGGCAAGAGAGAATAGGACCGATTGATTTGGAGCATATTCTGGAAATTAGAAGCCGTGAGTGGGAGGGTCTAATGACATTGATTTAGGATCATTAATGTGTTTTAAGATATGACAATAAGTGGGAAAAAAATTTGATTGTGTTTTGAGTCGATTCAGGTTAAAACTGGGACTCCGGTTAGAGTTTAAAAGCGAATCAATTAATTTTTGTTTGTGGCTTCGAATTTACGTCTAGAAATGCTTTTAAATATGTTTTGGGATATTTTAATGAATTTGGTAAGCTTCGGGTCAATTTAGAGGTCCAGGAGTGAAATGATAATTTTTGGGTTTCCAGGGGCAAAATGGTCATTTTGCACCCGGAGTGAGATTTTAGTCCTGACAACACCCTGAGCACAAATTTATGATATTTTAAATGTTTATGCATCACGTTTATGATTTTTATGGAATTATGATAAATATGTTGCATGCTTCGTTTAAAGGAAAAATTACGTATATGCACGTTTTTATTAAGTGGTGAATATGATGATTTTTGAAGGATGAGAATTGGTTGTGACTGACGATGTATATGTATACGATGATATGAGATATGATGAGCTGAGGCCCGGGCTCAGTGGGACGGGTAATGCTGTCGCTGAAGTCCCCCGCCGCCGGGTACCACGGTTTTTATAGATGGATCTATCGATAGAGCTGATACGATAGAGCTGATACGAAGGTCACAAATAATGAACTGAATTCAATCAAAAAGAAAATTGATACGTTTATGATGACATGATTTGACACGAGAATGAAAATGTATACGTATATGATGACATGAGATGACACGATTTGACACGTTATGATCTTACGTGACACGTTTACATTATGCTTTTTAAGTTCATGAAAGATATGTTGAGTATGATATTTTTCACTGCTGTGTGCTATGTATATGTACTTGTTATTAACGGTAAAGGTATGTTGAGTCTTTAGACTCACTAGACGTGTGTGATGCAGGTGAGCTTCATGATGAGAAGACTGGAGGTGCCGAACTCTGAGTGGGCAGACCTGGTGCGGCAACAGGATCCGAGGACCACATGTTTTCCGCATTATGATTTATGAAATTGAAAGAAGATGATCATTCTCTTACGATGATGATTTTATGATTTTATTCGTTTATGTTTACGTATGATTTTGAATGAGTTTGATTATTTTAAACTGTAATACTTTTACAGTAAGATAATTACGATTATTTTAAATATTATTTCGAAAATGTGAGGTTTTTTTAAAAAAAATATTTCCGCGTTTTTAAAATTAGTAGATGTTTCAAGTAATGTCTCCAAATCTTCAGTGCAAAAACTACCGTTGCAAGCTCAAGATCATGAATGTGGTAGTTTTTCTCGTGAACTTTCAACTGTCTCGACGCGTAGAATAACTCGATCATTTTGCATCAGGACTGTACCCAAACCAAGTTTAGAAGCGTCGGTATAAAAAACATACTCTCCTTGCTCTGATGGCATAGATAACACTGTTCTTGAAATCAAGGCTTGCTTCAACTTGTCATAACTGTCTTGGCTCTAGGATCCCCATACAAAATTTGCATTTTTCTTTGTCAATGCGGTCATGGGTACCGCAATAGATGACAATCCCTGAATAAACTTTCGGTAATATCCAGCTAGTCCTAAGAAACTTTGGATCTCGGTTACACTCTTGGTACTGGCCATTCTTTAACTGCCTCAAAAATACTTGGATCAACCTCCACTCCATCTCTAGAAATGATGTGGTATAAGAACGCCACTCTATCAAGCCAAAACTCACACTTGCTGAATTTGGGATATAATTTCCTATCTTTCAGTATTTACAGTGCTTTTCTCAAGTGTCGACTATGCTCCTTCTTGTTCTTCGAATAGAAGAAAATATCATCAATGAAGACTATAAAAATTGATCCAGATACGGCTGAAATACGTGATTCATGAGATCCAGGAATATTGCTGGCGCATTGGTCAACCCAAATGGCATGACCATAAACTCATAGTGCCCAAATCTAGTCCTAAAGGGTGTCTTATGAACATCAGACTCTTTCACTTTCAACTGATGAGATCCAAAACGAAGATCAATCTTCGAGAATATCGATGAGCATTGCAACTGATCAAATAAGTCTTCAATTCTTGGTAGAGGATACTTATTCTTGATAGTGACTCTATTCAACTCTCGATAATCAACACACAATAAGGTGATTTAGAAATAGGTACAGTTCCCGACAATAATTCAATAGAAAATTGCACCTCACGGTCAGGTGGAATGCCAGAAACGTCCTCGGGGAAGACATTGGAAAGTCTCTGACAATATCAACATCCTCTAACTTCTGACTGAAAGGAGCATGTGCTGTAGTGACACATGCTAGAAAAGCTTGGCATCCTCATCTCATAAGTTTCCTCGCACACAAACAAGAGATAATGTGCAACATTTGCTTGTTCATCGTCGCCTCAGTGAAAAAAGATTTCCCAATAAGAGATCGAATAATCACTGATCTCTAACGAGTCTAGCGAAGCTCCATTTGCTGATAACCAATTCATACCAAGTATGATGTAAAATTCAGGCAAAGGGAGTACAATAAGATCTGCCCGAACCACATCTTTATATAAACGAAGATCGAGATTCTTCACAACGCTACACATGATCATTTGGTCGCCGGAAGGAATAGAAACTTTGAAACCCAGTCCCATATCCTCAGGAATAATATTCAGTCGCTTAACGAAAGTTTCAGACATGAAAGACTGTGTACCTCCTGAATCCAGCAGTGCATAGGTAGCTACACCTAGGATGAATATCCTCCCTGCTTATTCGTTTTCAAGGTTAAGGAATTTCTATCATTATCTTCCCAAAATTTCATGAAGATGATTGATTGGACCCAATTGTTTCTAGGAAAAAAATTCTCAATTTTCCCCTTATAATTTTTGATTAATCGCCTTTGGACCCTTCATTCTTTGAAATTTGCATTTTAGTCCCCCAAAATTTTCGAATATTGCAATTTTCAAACTTTAAATTTTTGGAAATTACGATTTTGGTCCCTTGAATTTCGAAAATTTCATTTTTATTCCTTACAATTTTTTTTGAAATTACCGTTATGTCCCTTAGGTTTTCAAAATTACATTTTGGTCCTTAAACTTTCGGAAATCATAATTTAGCCCCTATATTTCAGTTATTTGATATTTTATTCCCTAAAAATTTCGAAAACACCCTATCATGCCCAAAGTTGTGATTTTTCTCAATTTTATTTTGGCCAAAAAACTTTCATTTGGAATTAATTACCTTACTTGCACAATTAAGGCTTATACTTCAAGTCCAAATCTATAGTTTCCATTTCATCTCTTAGTTCCATCTAAGGTAAAGCATGCACCTTAATTTTATACTAGGTTATTATTAATCCCAAATCAATTCTAATAACCAATTTAACATTTCATGCTATAAAGGCAATATAAAAACGTTAAATTACTAGTTACCGGTGATAAGGGTCGTGTCTGGCTCCTCTTCAGCCTCCTCGACATGAATAACATAAGCTCTTCTCACTGTAGGCGCTTTCTTATTTGGGCAATCCTCAGCTTTATGTCCTCCTCCTTACATATGAAGCACCTAAAAGTTCCCCTACATGCATTTTCCATAATGTAAGCGATTGCACTCCTTGCACAGTGGTCCCTCTGCAGGTTTCAGTGCTCTAGGTTGTGGTGGATTTGGTAGTCCTGGCTTCTTTACTTGACCTTGGGGCTTTGTGCCCTTGAGGTCTAGAAGGTCCCATGTATGGCTTCTTATTCGGCTGTGAGCTCTGCTGCTGTGTCTGCCTTTTGTGCTGCGCTCCAAAATAAATATCTTTCAATGCTTGCTCGGCTTGATATGCATAGGTAGTGGCAACAGCATAATCCATTAGACGCATCATCATCACATCGCGATGGATGGTAGGTCGAAGTCCATCCATGAAGTGCCTCATCTTTTCAGCATGATCTCTAGCAATGAGGGGGCACAAAGTGACAACCCCTCTCAAACTTCCACACAAACTCAGCCACAGTCTTGTCCCCCTGACGCAGACTCATAAAATCCCTCCGCAGTGAAGTACTTATCATACAAAATCTCCTTAAATCGAACCCATGTAAGTGTGGCCAAGTCAATCCCAAGCTCCGCACCTTCCCACCAAAGGAAAGCATCATCTCTGAACATGTAAGTGGCACACCTAACTCTGTCAGCGTCTCCCATATTCAAATAACGGAAGTGAATCTCGAGAGATCGAATCCAACCCTCAGCAGCAAAAGGGTCGGTGGTACTAGAAAATTCCTTCGGCCCTAGCCTCCGGAACTGATCATAGATGTTGTGTTGTGGCCTAGGAGCCTGCTGAAACTGCTGCTCAAAAAAACGAGCCATGCCCACAAGTGCACGTGTAGCAGCATCCCCATTAGGAGGCAGGGGTGCATTAGCATGACGATCCTCAACATTCTCGGCTTACCCATTAGTAAAAGGAACGCGTCTAAGAGTCATTATATCTGAACGTTTTCCAAATTTCTAACGTAACCAACTTGCATTTAAATCTAAGTTTTCTAATCATGCAGCATATACTAATCCATTTTTGAGCAATTTTAAGCATACAAAACATGTGTTCTCGAAAAGATATTAAACATGTGATGTAAACATATAATTCATGTAATCATGCATGTATCATCATAAAAGTCATATAAATCAATTAAACTTACCTATTGACACTTGACGACTGAGCTTCCCGACACTGATGGTGGCACAACTCTTTACAGGAACATTGCTCTGATACCAACTGAGACGTCCACTACTCGTTTTCTTAAAAAGTGCTAATTTTTTACATAAGCCTCGGCCGAAACTACAACTATACATACTTTAAAATACTTTGCACCATTTTAAAAATAAAACTACCAACTATATTTAAAAATTCAAAGGAAATATTTTAAAATATCAAAATCACCAAAAGTTTGCCAACCCTAACATAGAAATATTTCAAAATAACGCTAACTCTAACAACCTCTCAAAACCACTCAAAAGCATCCTAAAAGTCGTAAAAATCTTTAACATAAACTTAATTTAAATTGCAGAAAACTATAGCTGATCCTCCGGTTATGTGCACCTTCAGTCCAGTAAGATCAACCATCAAGACCCTCAAAAACATCAACATCATGCTCACCTACATCGATCAAACCTAGTGAGTCTATTGACTCAGCAAACCATAACCATAATAGCAAATACTAAGTATACAATCAAATGCAACAGCGATAATACTTTTACTTAAAATAACATATTTTAAACATGTATAAACTTAAACATTTTTCATATCATCATGTACATATTCATTTTCATCATATACATATATGTTTTCTTTTCGTTGAATTCAGATCGTTAAATGTGACTTTCGTATTAGGGGTCGATGGATCCATCTACATATAATCACATTACTGGACGGTGGGGACATCGCCGACACTCTAACCCTTTAACTGAGCCTCGGCCTTACATATCATCGAATAAGTTACAATTAATTCACTTCCTTCAACATTTCGTATTTTCATCACTTTATAAAATTCATGCGTAATATAATAATTTTCTTTTAAATCAAGCATGCAACATATCTTTTAGCATTAACATTTCATCATAAAATTCTATAAACATTTAAAATAATCATATTAACAAATTTTACAGCCTTCAGGACACTGCCATGACGTTTACTATTTTTCATGTGTAAAATGACCGGTTTACCCCTAGACGTAAAATTTCTCGAATTTGACCTTTTCTTATTTCCTTGACTCTAGACCATCCCAAATAGTTATTTAAGATTAGATAAATTTTCTGATACTTTTATTTTACTTAAATTCATGCTTTTTATTTATTCTTTAATTATAAATTCGTAATGCGTTTTAATCCAGAATTAAATTCGAACTTTAATAAAAAATTTCCAAAACTTTAAAACAATACTTTTTAAATTTAATTTACCCTCATGAACCATGATTTGTCCCCCGGTGAACCACGCTTCAAACCCTAACCCCTGAAACCCTAAAAACCGAACTATCTTAGCAACTCTCGAACCAACTCATGGTTCCATCGAGCCAAGCTCGAGCCACCTTGAGCCAACTTCTGACCAGACCTCCCCTGGTCCCTACTGAACCCCTAGGACTCGACCCTAACCCACACCAAAACTTCCTGCACCAAAAAGTGCCGAGGCCGAGAATCCTAGCAAGACTAGGACTTTTCGAAACTCTAGCTAGGACCCTAACCATCGAGCCACCACCAAGCCCAGCCCCTAGTGGACCCTTTGAGGACCCTACAGACCTAGTCTGGCCCCCTGACCCCAGCCGCAAGCCCACCTACGCTCCTGCTATCCTCTCGGGTGGTTTGGGGAAGTGTCGTAGCTTGCTTGGACTCTTCCCAACCGCTAGGCTCGAGTCCTAGCGTGACTAGGACTCCTATCCTAACCCAACCATTTCTCATCCCAGCCCTGTTCGATCCCTGGCAGAGCCATGCATGGTTGTTACCTCAAAACCGAACCCTTGATCATACATGCATTATTTCGGTTCCAGCTTGTTCTTAGCCTTATGCTGCCTCAAACCGTGCATCCTTGGCTGAATATCTCACAAGAAACCGATGCTTCTCCTTGGCTGGAACTCATGTGTTCCATGTTCGAAGAGGGTAGGAAGATTTTTGTGGTTTAGAAGGAAGGGGGCGTGTGTTTTAAAGAGTTTGGGATAAAGTTTTTAGCTTAATTCTTTGATAATTAATATATGTGAAAGTTTAGGCCCATCAGCATGGTACAATAAGACCAATAAGTCCATTAGTGCATTTAAAAATTATTTCGTCCAGGAAAGTTCGTGAAATTATTAGCCGAGTTGTCAAGAAGTTAGTATTTTTGTTAAAAATCGAATTCCGATATAAATTACGTGTCGGCGTATAAAATCACCTCAAAAATTCCTTATTTTCAAAAATATTAAAAAGCATCAACCTTATTTTAAATAAAAAAAATTATTTAGAAAAAATATTTTATTCTCCCAAAGCCTAGGTTTTCTATTTTATAGATTTTAATTTGCATGATAATAGGGTTGGGTTTTGGGCTTTCAAGTTTAATAGCAATTGAGCCTACTCATCTTAGGTAAATTAGGCCCAATAACACTTATTTAATTGAAAAACAAAAGTTTCTAAAAATTAGTTTTCAAAAAAAAAAATGCATTTGATATTTCAAAAGTCCTTCGTTTGCCCAAAACTGGTTTCCCGGATAAAATTGTGCTTGTATCGTATAATAATTTGAACTCTATAATTTGTAGAAAAATTTAATCATTTTTAATCATATTAATAAGCTTTCAAAATATTTATTGAAAAATATTTATTTTGTCTTGGTCGTCCCAGGTCTCCTTTTCCCCATTCTATTATCGAATATTTCGGTAAAATCCTTCAATTTAATGAAATCATGCACTTTAAACATTTAAGCATGTAAAATACATCATATAAGTATTTAAAATAAATTAAGAAAAATAAATATGTAATTTTAATCATTTGCATGCATGCGGTTTACATACGTTGGCTTTTGGACGTTACAAATCCTCCTCCCCCCCCCCCCCCCCCCCCCCCCCTCAACCAGCCCCTTAAGTACTTAAATTAAGGCGTACTAAATAATTCGGGAAAACAACTCCTCACCTCTGACTCCGTCTCCAAAGTGGCTTCTTCCTCCGAGTGATTTAGCCATTTGACTTTGACCATCTTTATCACATTGTTTCGCAAATTTCTCTTTTTTTTACCCAAGATTTGAGTAGGCTTTTCCTCATATATATGCCAGGTTTGGTGTAAGTTGTAGTGGTTCGAAGCAGCTGAAAGCAACTCAGAGTTCAGTACCAACTGAAAGCACCAACTGATTGCTCAAAATGAACCAGTTCAACTGATATATCAAAGACCAATTCAACTGATTGTCCAGCTGATAGGTATTTCAGCAGAAGACCTTCAGAAGCCTGGCTAGCTGATGAAGAGCTCAACTGATGAAGAGCCAAGCTGTCCAGTTCAATTGAAACAATGAAACCAGTTCAGCTGACGAGCCAACTGATTTCACTACACCAGTTCAAGACCAATTCAACTGACCAGTTCAGAACATCAGTTAGGAGCCGACCAGTTTGCAGAACATGACAAGCTTATCTAAGTGGAATCCATCTATGCGAATTAATGAAAGCAGTTGTCCAGTCAAAGGACAACAATGTACGTTGCAGCAGAGCTTAAATTCAAGACGTTCCAGAATGACCGTCAGAATGGACAAGTCACAAATATATAGGAACAGATTCAACTGCAACGAACATGTTTGATGAGTTTTGTTGTACGGTCACTAAGCCTCTATAAATAGAAGATCAAGACCATCAACTAAACGAAGTGTGTGAAAATCAAGAGAGAAGAGCACGCTTAACGCATATCAACTTACAAGAAGTAATCAGCCAAGATTGGAGGGAATAATTCAAAGTGTTATCAGCTTATATTAGAAGAACAATTCTCTCAGCGTGTGAGAACACTTTTTTGTTGTAATCATAGATCTGTTCTCTCACCCAAACACATAATCACTCACATATACAGAAAATTGAGCGTATGGATAAGTTGAGTGAGTCTTGCACAAAGACGTTAAACTTGTGTATGTAATCTTTAATCCATAGACTTTAAAAAAGTGTTGGCTGGAAGGTGCTGTTTTCAATCTAGACTAGGAGTTCAGTTAGGGAGTGGTGTAAGTCCTAACCTGAGTGGGTTTGTACAGGTGTTTTGTAAATCAAAGTCTTCTAGTGGATCCTACCTGAGATAGTAGAAGGGGGTGACGTAGGAGCAGTTGAAGTCTCCGAACGTCCATAAATCTTTATGTTCTTTATTTCTCAAGTATTCAATATGTCTTTCAGTTTATTTCCGCACTTTAAGTTAACTGATTGACATTGACAACAAGATTATCGAATTCAGTTTATAACTAAACTAATTCACTCCATATAAAAGATCTGAAAATCTTAAAGTGTTTATTCAATCCCCGCTTCTAAACTCTTTCTCGATTTAATTCATGGGTGTTTACATTCTTAGAACACGAGCTATTGAAGCTCATGGAGTTGTGTTTGAAGCTACCTCGCAGGTGTTAGAACTGATCCATCAATTGGTATCAGAGCTAGTTTTTTTAAGCAGAACAATTGAAAACTGATATTCTAAAATATTTTTCAGAATGATATTTAAAATGGCTTTTAAAATTCCTTTAAAAATTTTGTATGTGTTTATTGTGGGAAGAGAGAAGATTTTTGGATCTGCAACTAACATTGTAGCCACTTATCTTGACTCTTTAATGTTTTTGTTTTAGCAGCTTGTAGGATTTTGAGTCCAAAATGACAGCAAAATAGCCAAATTGATCGGCAGATAAGATTTCAATTGCCAGCCTACCAGTTCAGGCTGATCAACAGACGAACCCAACTACCAGCTGAAATTTTGGATGATTAGGAGCTTAATCATCAACAGTATACCGCCACTTCATTGCCATATCAAATCAAAATAGATGATCAATGCGGTTCAAAATCAGTTGAGTCTAGTTTGAGTCAGCTCGACCAGTTAGCCAGCACAGAGATTAAGTCCAAGGCAAATTAGCTGCTTCTCTGGCAAAGAAACTCAAGATCGATGCAGCATTCAAGGAAAATAGTTTTTGGTATATTCAATTCTATTATGTATGAACTAACTGATATTTGATGTTGTTTAAAATTTGATATAGTAGTAGCAATTTCCCTTACACATGTTGTTGTGCTTAATGTATGATACAAGGGACGCGTATTTGATTAAATAAACATTATGTTTATCTAGTCAGCTTCTATGTAACTAAACTGCTATTCTAAGATTTATTGTCTAAACTGCTTGAATGTTAAAAGATGCTAAAACTTCATTAAATCGTGTAAATGATTATTTTTTTAAGGAGGAGTTTTTAATTTAGTTCTTGAGGGGAACTCTTGTATCCTTCGAACTGAAAATGTTATAAACTCATTTTTTAATTCAGTTCTTGAGAGAGAGTTGCAATTAATTATCTCTCATACTGAAATTTTTTCTTAAATGTTTTTTTTATTCTCGCAAAGGGGGAGAATTAGTATTAAATTTTTTCCTTTAAATTTATCGCTTTTTAATTGCTCAAGTTTTTTTATCATCAAAAAAAAGGGGAGAAAACTACCTAGCAATCTTGATTTTGATGTTAACAAAACTTGTTATTTTGTTTCTAATGAATTTACCTAAGTGTGCAGAAAGCTACCGAGCCTAAACTGAAGCTATTAAGACACAAACTGAAAGCACCAACTGATTGCCCAAACAGAACCAGTTCAACTGATATATCAAAGACCAGTTCAACTGATTTTTCAGCTGATAGGTAGTTCAGCAGAAGACATTCAGATGCCCGGTCAGCTGATGAAGAACTCAACTGATGAAGAGCCCAGCAAACCAGTTCAAATGAAGCAGTGAAATCAGTTCAGCTGATGAGCAAATTGATTTCACAACACCAGTTCAAGACCAGTTCAAAACATCAATTAGGAGCCGACCAATTTGCAGAACACGAAAAGCTTATCTAAGTGGAATCCAGATGTGCGCATTAAGGAAAGCAATTGTCCAGTCAAGGACAACAATGTACGTTGAAACAGAGCTTAAAGTCGAGACGTTCCAGAATGACTGCCCGAACGGACAATTCGAAAATATCGAGGAATGGATTCAACTGCAACAAACATGTTTGATGAGTCTTGTTGTTCGGTCATGAAGCCTCTATAAATACAAGATCAAGACCATCAACTAAAAGAAGTGTGTGAAAATCAAGAGAAAAGGGTACGCTCAATGCATTTCAGCTTACAAGAAATAATCAACCAAGATTGGAGGGAACACTTCAAAGTGTTATCAGCTTAGATTAGAAGCACAATTCCCTCAGTGTGTGAGAAAACTTTCATATTGTAATCATAGATCAGTTCTCTCTCACACACACGCACACAATCACTCACATATAAAGAAAATTGAGCATATTGATAAGTTGAGTGAGTCTTGCACAAAGACGTTAAACTTGTATATGTAGTCTTTAACACATAGAGGTTAAACAAATATTGTAAGGTCCGAGAAATTTATCATGTTAATCCGAAATGATTTGACAATGGTTATTATAGTCGGACACGATTTGCCGCTAATTGACATGATTGAGGTTATACGGACTTGAATGAAGAAGCCGGGCGTCGTTGCATTATGAGCCAAGAGTTCGGACAGAATAGGTGGCGCCCGAGCGGTAGAAAAGCACCGCTCGAGCGCCAATGGATAACAAGCGTGGTCCTGGACAGAAACTTCCGCGCTCGAGCGGTAGTTTCTTACCGCCCGAGCGCGAGTCATGCAAAATGTAGGATTGCCACTTGGGTTGTATGAGCGACGTGTGTGTATATATATATATCTATATATATATATATATATATATATATATATATATATATATATATATGCATACAAACGTTAATTCAGAAAAAGGAAAAAGGAGAGAGAATCGTGAAGTTTGGAAATTGATGAACAATCTGTCCGTCTGATTTTGAATCCGATTTCAGTACCGAGTTCCTAACAACGTAGGCTACAACTGGTCGTAAGTTTTGCTACGTTTTGACATGCTTTGAAATTAGACTATTGTCAGAATTGAATAGGATTCATATATGATGTTCTTGTCATGCTAGACATCATAGAAGCGAAGTCAGATTGAGAAACGGACCGTTTATGTAATTGTTATGATTTTCGGAGTCGATGTGACTGAGAATTCATATCAGATATGTATTTTTATTGAGATTATGACTAGTATCGATATTGATTATGAGCTCTGGTATTATATCTGTGATGTTGGGATTGACGGGGTTACTGAAATTGTATTGTCATACCGTCGAAACATCAATGAATTGATATTGATCAGACTCAGTATTGATTGTGATTATATCGTGATATTGTCGATATGAATTGGATTGTGTCTTGATTCGATATTAATCAGAACATGCTTTGAACTGAGCTGTATATTAACACAGTCTATTCGATATTGTGAATTCAGATTGACATGGACAGACATGAAATAGAGTCTTCGCCTTCGTCAAATTATGAAGACAAAGGTATAAATTAATGTTGTGTTGGGATTGCACAACTCGAGTAAGGTTTGACTCGAGTCTCCCTAAATCACATACTTAGTTTATTACATTGATTTTTGTAATTGTTGAGATTGATGTGTGTAGTCTATTGATTCATAGCTATTGCATGTGTTGACTGCTGATTCGTTTAGTCATTGGCTGATTCGCTTATTTATTGACTGATTCGTCTATATATTGACTGATTCGTCTATCTATCGACTGATTCGTCTAGCTATCGGCTGTTTCGCCTAGCTATTGGCTGATTCGCTTATTTATTGACTGATTCTTCTATAAATTGACTGATTCGTCTATCTATTGACTGATTCGTCTAGCTATCGGCTGTTTCGCCTAGCTATTGGCTGATTCGCTTAAATCTTGACTGAGTCGTCAATTCTGTGGCTGTTTCGCCCAAACATCGGGATCCCTAGGTTAGAGTTGAGTCGAGTCTGAAACGACGCGTTGTTTGAGTTGAGTTTGAGTCTGAGTGTGATTCATTGCTTGATATTGATTTATATTATTTGATGTTGATTATGTTCCTGATGATGGTACATGTTTAGAATAAGAGTTATTCTTGATATTGCTTCATGTTCTGATTTGATATATGTTATGATTATTGCTTATATGCTTTTATATATGTTTTTATATGATTGCATGTTTACATTGTTTATACTGGGATTTATTCTCACCGGAGTTATCCGGCTGTTGTCTTGTCTGTATGTGTGCATGGAAACAGGTGGGACAGGTACAGGGTCACAGAGATGAGGACAGATCGAGATTAGAGTCGTGATACCGGACTTGGACTAAAGCTAGGGTTTAAACACTTGATAGTAGTTGTTGAACCTGAGTATGTATGATTGTATATTTTATCAGATTTACACTTTTATACTGATATGTATAGGAGCTTGATTCCATTACCTTCCGCATTTTAAAAAAAAAAATTAAATTTAGACCCTGTTTATTATACTTGATTAATTAGTCCCAATCATGATTAAAAAGATGATTAGCGTCCGGGTCCCCACAACAGGTGGTATCAGAGCCTTAGGTTCCAGAACAGTAGGTTCTAGAGCTGTAGGTTCTGTAGACTGAGATAGAAGAGAATGAGCGGGGTAGGTTGAATTTTCTTCCTTGCATGTGATTGTTAGCATGAGATTTATTTTAATGTTGATTGACATTGTGTGCTAGCATGAGACTATGTGTTTCTGCTTTGAGATACATGTTTCCCTGATTATTTGATTGGAATGGGTATTATGTATTCTTGAATATAAATCAGATCTGATTCCTGATCAGCAGTAAGATGATCAGAGAAAGATTAGAACAGATTGATTGTACTGGATTAATAATGTTTTGGTAATCAGATATAGCTCCCCGAATGATTCCTGAAAAAGGCAGTACTTCGTATGATCAGATAGATAGATCAGAATCTCAGATAGATGTGTCAGAAACTCCGATGGAATTAAAATTGAAAGAGTTTCAGTTACTTCAGCCGTCGATTCTGAGTGGTATCGGGACGTCTGAAGAGTATGAGAACTGGTTTAATGACATAGAAATACGGTTCGATTTACTTGATTGCACAGATGAACAGAGAGTTAAACTGGTATTCCCTCAGTTACGAGAAGCTGCCAGAAGTTGGGGGATTACAACCAAAGGAGTACTAGAACTGAGAGGTTCCCGAGGATTTCAGGGAGTTGGATCATCTGGACATGGTGATCGAGGAACAGACCCAGGACACACTTGATGATATAGTGGCAGGTACTGTTCCTTTAGGATTATGGTGCATATGTATTGATCCTTGATTGGGTGACACTGATATATGCTTTACCTGTTGGTTCTGTATTAACTGCAGTATTGATTCTTTACCTTTTTGGGGAAAGAATTTGATATCAGTGATATTCTGTGATATATTGTATACTGCAGTAAGTTGAGAATGTGATCGAATTAGGATAAATTGTACTTGTATTGTCGGATGATGACAGCATGATTGATATTGATATATCGAACAAGTATAGAGCAATTATAGAGTCTTGCCAGGAGATGGTAAGATTCGGACCTGAAATTGCCAAGGAATGAATGATATACGGTAAGGGATTTCGATTTTGAATTCCTTGATATCCATATTATGTATGATTCGATGATTATCGAAAGGAATGGAATAATTCCTTATGTATTCAGTTGATGACTGAAGTTGAGCCTATCAGGGACTGAATTACCAGTAGCAGGAGAGTGGCTATAGTTGTCCTAGATCAGATTTACGGGTTTGATATCTATATCAGGGAGAGTGATTTCAGCCTTGATTCGATACCAGGTATTGGTTTTATTTTAGAATTTCTTATAAACTGATACTGATTTAATTGAAAGAATTGAAAAATCAGTTGAAAGAATTATTGTCTAAGAGTTAGAGTTACATTTGATTATATGTTTCTCTGGAAAGTACTTCAGTTCCAATTATGGGTTGATGAATCCTGTGTTCAGCAATATTCTGAAGACATTATGCTCGTTTTATCTATGACATTTTGATATATTCGCAGCGTATGATTGAATTGAATATTCTGGGAATTGAGATTGTGGTATACAGAATTGTTCGGATATGAATCTCGATTGTAACAGATTTTATTCAGAGTCTATGATATCTGAAGATAGTATACTGACTGACGATAGCACAGTGAGACCGTGATCAGTGGCTGAGAATGATATTGAATATAACAGACTTTTCGAAATGTCAGAAATTGCGTTCTATGCAGCTCTTAGATCAGTATTGCGTATTGATATTCTGAATCTGATCTGATAGTGTTATCATTCTGAATCCGTGTTTAATACCGATTATTATGAACCGTTGAGCTTACACACAGTTCAGTCGAGTCAGAACTGATTTTGAAGAGTAAAGCGGTTCAGAAGTTTGATCAGACTTTTTAGAATTTGATTTTGAAAGTCATAACAGAATACCAGGTAGGTATCTTTTTTTTTTATTTAAATTATTAGCTGATTTGTTTGTGTTAGATGTTCGAATTGGAAATGGCAGGTATTGTCAGATACACACAATAGTAGATTCAGTACTATTCTGGTTACAGAAAACGTGTGATAATTCGAATAGACCGTTTTGAAATAAACTGATGGAAATCAGTTATGGCAGTAATTGTATTGATTTCTAAATAGAAATGGGAGTACATTTCTATGGATTTTGCAATGACACTACTGCAATCTGGCCAAGATGGTGATTGTGATTGAACGATTGTTCACATCGATACATGTTATATGATACAGGAAGAGGCACAGATATGATCAGATGACTGAAAGGTATGTCATAAACGGGAATCAGATTGTATTGAATGCCAAGTGAATTATGTCAGACTGTGATTTTCGTTTGATATTTTTTATTTTTGGCTGAGTGCATGAGATGATATTTTATCTATGATTATAGATTGACGGATAGTCGGAGTGAACTATCCTGATACTGGAAGATATCCAGGAAATGTAAGGCTGGATTATAGCACTAGTTGACATGATTCATTGTCACTTGTGAATTATTGTACAATAATAGCTACTAGATGAGTATCGAAATAGCTTTAATCGCAGTATTGCACAGTGAGAACTGCAAATCTCCTTTGTATGGAAATGATATTGCGGGGAGGTCTGAGATTGGAATTGATAAGATTAGAGATCAGATGAATAAAATGGAATCAACGCAAAATAAGTAGACTAAATATACCAACGTCGGATGATGACTGTTGGTATTTGAAGCCGAAGATGGAGTATGTCTTTGACAGGGATTAACAGATTTGATAACAGCTGATAGTAGTGAGTTGCTATGAGCTGTGGGTTGGTATATACAGATGTTGTATAGCCAGTATGGTGAGATTGAGATTTCAGAACAGATTCATTGAGATGAGTTCTGCTTTGAACTCTGTATACATTTCTTCTGAATCGATTGTTGCGAGTTCGAGGACGAACTCAGATCTAAGAGGGGGAGAAATATAAGGTCCGAGAAATTTATCGTGTTAATCCGAAATGATTTGACAATGGTTATTATAGTCGGACACGATTTGCCGCTAATTGACATGATTGAGGTTATACGGACTTGAATGAAGAAGCCGGGCGTCATTGCATTATGAGCCAAGAGTTCGGACAGAATTGGTGGCGCCCGAGCGGTAGAAAAGCACCGCTCGAGCGCCAATGGATAACAAGCGTGGTCCTGGACAGAAACTTCCGCGCTCGAGCGGTAGTTTCTTACCGCCCGAGCGCGAGTCATGCAAAATGTAGGATTGCCACTTGGGTTGTATGAGCGACGTGTGTATATATATATATATATATGCATACAAACGTTAATTCAGAAAAAGGAAAAAGGAGAGAGAATCGTGAAGTTTGGAAATTGATGAACAATCCGTCCGTCTGATTTTGAATCCGATTTCAGTACCGAGTTCCTAACAACGTAGGCTACAACTGGACGTAAGTTTTGCTACGTTTTGACATGCTTTGAAATTAGACTATTGTCAGAATTGAATAGGATTCATATATGATGTTCTTGTCATGCTAGACATCATAGAAGCGAAGTCAGATTGAGAAACAGACCGTTTATGTAATTGTTATGATTTTCTGAGTCGATGTGACTGAGAATTCATATCAGATATGTATTGTTATTGAGATTATGACTAGTATCGATATTGATTATGAGCTCTAGTATTATATCTGTGATGTTGGGATTGACGGGGTTACTGAAATTGTATTGTCATACCGTCGAAACATCAATGAATTGATATTGATCAGACTCAGTATTGATTGTGATTATATCGTGATATTGTCGATATGAATTGGATTGTGTCTTGATTCGATATTAATCAGAACATGCTTTGAACTGAGCTGTATATTAACACAGTCTATTCGATATTGTGAATTCAGATTGACATGGACAGACATGAAATAGAGTCTTCGCCTTCGTCAGATTATGAAGACAAAGGTATAAATTAATGTTGTGTTGGGATTGCACAACTCGAGTAAGGTTTGACTCGAGTCTCCCTAAATCACATACTTAGTTTATTACATTGATTTTTGTAATTGTTGAGATTGATGTGTGTAGTCTATTGATTCATAGCTATTGCATGTGTTGACTGCTGATTCGTTAGTCATTGGCTGATTCGCTTATTTATTGACTGATTCGTCTATCTATCGACTGATTCGTCTAGCTATCGGCTGTTTCGCCTAGCTATTGGCTGATTCGCTTATTTATTGACTGATTCGTCTATAAATTGACTGATTCCTCTATCTATTGACTGATTCGTCTAGCTATCGGCTGTTTCGCCTAGCTATTGGCTGATTCGCTTAAATCTTGACTGAGTCGTCAATTCTGTGGCTGTTTCGCCCAAACATCGGGATCCCTAGGTTAGAGTTGAGTCGAGTCTGAAACGACGCGTTGTTTGAGTTGAGTTTGAGTCTGAGTGTGATTCATTGCTTGATATTGATTTATATTATTTGATGTTGATTATGTTCCTGATGATGGTACATGTTTAGAATAAGAGTTATTCTTGATATTGCTTCATGTTCTGATTTGATACATGTTATGATTATTGCTTATATGCTTTTATATATGTTTTTATATGATTGCATGTTTACATTGTTTATACTGGGATTTATTCTCACCGGAGTTATCCGGCTGTTGTCTTGTCTGTATGTGTGCATGGAAACAGGTGGGACAGGTACAGGGTCACAGAGATGAGGACAGATCGAGATTAGAGTGGTGATACCGGACTTGGACTAGAGCTAGGGTTTAAACACTTGATAGTAGTTGTTGAACCTGAGTATGTATGATTGTATATTTTATCAAATTTACACTTTTATACTGATATGTATAGGAGCTTGATTCCATTACCTTCCGCATTTTAAAAAAAAAATTTAAATTTAGACCCTGTTTATTATACTTGATTAATTAGTCCCAATCATGATTAAAAAGATGATTAGCGTCCGGGTCCCCACAACAGGTGGTATCAGAGCCTTAGGTTCCAGAACAGTAGGTTCTAGAGCTGTAGGTTCTGTAGACTGAGATAGAAGAGAATGAGCGGGGTAGGTTGAATTTTCTTCCTTGTATGTGATTGTTAGCATGAGATTTATTTTAATGTTGATTGACATTGTGTGCTAGCATGAGACTATGTGTTTCTGCTTTGAGATACATGTTTCCCTGATTATTTGATTTGAATGGGTATTATGTATTCTTGAATATAAATCAGATCTGATTCCTGATCAGCAGTAAGATGATCAGAGAAAGATTAGAACAGATTGATTGTACTAGATTAATAATGTTTTGGTAATCAGATATAGCTCCCCGAATGATTCCTGAAAAAGGCAGTACTTCGTATGATCAGATAGATAGATCAGAATCTCAGATAGATGTGTCAGAAACTCCGATGGAATTAAAATTGAAAGAGTTTCAGTTACTTCAGCCGTCGATTCTGAGTGGTATCGGGACGTCTGAAGAGTATGAGAACTGGTTTAATGACATAGAAATACGGTTCGATTTACTTGATTGCACAGATGAACAGAGAGTTAAACTGGTATTCCCTCAGTTACGAGAAGCTGCAAGAAGTTGGGGGATTACAACCAAAGGAGTACTAGAACTGAGAGGTTCCCGAGGATTTCAGGGAGTTGGATCATCTGGACATGGTGATCGAGGAACAGACCCAGGACACACTTGATGATATAGTGGCAGGTACTGTTCCTTTAGGATTATGGTGCATATGTATTGATCCTTGATTGGGTGACACTGATATATGCTTTACCTGTTGGTTCTGTATTAACTGCAGTATTGATTCTTTACCTTTTTGGGGAAAGAATTTGATATCAGTGATATTCTGCGATATATTGTATACTGCAGTAAGTTGAGAATGGGATCGAATTAGGATAAATTGTACTTGTATTGTCGGATGATGACAGCATGATTGATATTGATATATCGAACAAGTATAGAGCAATTATAGAGTCTTGCCAGGAGATGGTAAGATTCGGACCTGAAATTGCCAAGGAATGAATGATATACGGTAAGGGATTTCGATTTTGAATTCCTTGATATCCATATTATGTATGATTCGATGATTATCGAAAGGAATGGAATAATTCCTTATGTATTCAGTTGATGACTGAAGTTGAGCCTATCAGGGACTGAATTACCAGTAGCAGGAGAGTGGCTATAGTTGTCCTAGATCAGATTTACGGGTTTGATATCTATATCAGGGAGAGTGATTTCAGCCTTGATTCGATACCAGGTATTGGTTTTATTTTAGAATTTCTTATAAACTGATACTGATTTAATTGAAAGAATTGAAAAATCAGTTGAAAGAATTATTGTCTAAGAGTTAGAGTTACATTTGATTATATGTTTCTCTGGAAAGTACTTCAGTTCCAATTATGGGTTGATGAATCCTGTGTTCAGCAATATTCTGAAGACATTATGCTCGTTTTATCTATGACATTTTGATATATTCGCAGCGTATGATTGAATTGAATATTCTGGGAATTGAGATTGTGGTATACAGAATTGTTCGGATATGAATCTCGATTGTAACAGATTTTATTCAGAGTCTATGATATCTGAAGATAGTATACCGACTGACGATAGCACAGTGAGACCGTGATCAGTGGCTGAGAATGATATTGAATATAACAGACTTTTCGAAATGTCAGAAATTGCGTTCTATGCAGCTCTTAGATCAGTATTGCGTATTGATATTCTGAATCTGATCTGATAGTGTTATCATTCTGAATCCGTGTTTAATACCGATTATTATGAACCGTTGAGCTTACACACAGTTCAGTCGAGTCAGAACTGATTTTGAAGAGTAAAGCAGTTCAGAAGTTTGATCAGACTTTTTAGAATTTGATTTTGACAGTCAGAACAGAATACCAGGTAGGTATTTTTTTTTTTATTTAAATTATTAGCTGATTTGTTTGTGTCAGATGTTCGAATTGGAAATGGCAGGTATTGTCAGATACACACAATAGTAGATTCAGTACTATTCTGGTTACAGAAAACGTGTGATAATTCGAATAGACCGTTTTGAAATAAACTGATGGAAATCAGTTATGGCAGTAATTGTATTGATTTCTAAATAGAAATGGGAGTACATTTCTATGGATTGTGCAATGACACTACTGCAATCTGGCCAAGATGGTGATTGTGATTGAACGATTGTTCACATCGATACATGTTATATGATACAGGAAGAGGCACAGATATGATCAGATGACTGAAAGGTATGTCATAAACGGGAATCAGATTGTATTGAATGCCAAGTGAATTATGTCAGACTGTGATTTTCGTTTGATATTTTTATTTTTGGCTGAGTGCATGAGATGATATTTTATCTATGATTATAGATTGACGGATAGTCGGAGTGAACTATCCTGATACTGGAAGATATCCAGGAAATGTAAGGCTGGATTATAGCACTAGTTGACATGATTCATTGTCACTTGTGAATTATTGTACAATAATAGCTACTAGATGAGTATCGAAATAGCTTTAATCGCAGTATTGCACAGTGAGAACTGCAAATCTCCTTTGTATGGAAATGATATTGCGGGGAGGTCTGAGATTGGAATTGATAAGATTAGAGATCAGATGAATAAAATGGAATCAACGCAGAATAAGTAGACTAAATATACCAACGTCGGATGATGACTGTTGGTATTTGAAGCCGAAGATGGAGTATGTCTTTGACAGGGATTAACAGATTTGATAACAGCTGATAGTAGTGAGTTGCTATGAGCTGTGGGTTGGTATATACAGATGTTGTATAGCCAGTATGGTGAGATTGAGATTTCAGAACAGATTCATTGAGATGAGTTCTGCTTTGAACTCTGTATACATTTCTTCTGAATCGATTGTTGCGAGTTCGGGGACGAACTCAGATCTAAGAGGGGGAGAAATGTAAGGTCCGAGAAATTTATCGTGTTAATCCGAAATGATTTGACAATGGTTATTATAGTCGGACACGATTTGCCGCTAATTGACATGATTGAGGTTATACGGACTTGAATGAAGAAGCCGGGCGTCGTTGCATTATGAGCCAATAGTTCGGACAGAATAGGTGGCGCCCGAGCGGTAGAAAAGCACCGCTCGAGCGCCAATGGATAACAAGCGTGGTCCTGGACAGAAACTTCCGCGCTCGAACGGTAGTTTCTTACCGCCCGAGCGCGAGTCATGCAAAATGTAGGATTGCCACTTGGGTTGTATGAGCGACGTGTGTGTATATATATATATATATATATATATATATATATATATATATATATATATATATATATATGCATACAAACGTTAATTCAGAAAAAGGAAAAAAGAGAGAGAATCGTGAAGTTTGGAAATTGATGAACAATCCGTCCGTCTGATTTTGAATCCGATTTCAGTACCGAGTTCCTAACAACGTAGGCTACAACTGGACGTAAGTTTTGCTACGTTTTGACATGCTTTGAAATTAGACTATTGTCAGAATTGAATAGGATTCATATATGATGTTCTTGTCATGCTAGACATCATAGAAGCGAAGTCAGATTGAGAAACGGACCGTTTATGTAATTGTTATGATTTTCGGAGTCGATGTGACTGAGAATTCATATCAGATATGTATTGTTATTGAGATTATGACTAGTATCGATATTGATTATGAGCTCTGGTATTATATCTGTGATGTTGGGATTGACGGGGTTACTGAAATTGTATTGTCATACCGTCGAAACATCAATGAATTGATATTGATCAGACTCAGTATTGATTGTGATTATATCGTGATATTGTCGATATGAATTGGATTGTGTCTTGATTCGATATTAATCAGAACATGCTTTGAACTGAGCTGTATATTAACACAGTCTATTCGATATTGTGAATTCAGATTGACATGGACAGACATGAAATAGAGTCTTCGCCTTCGTCAGATTATGAAGACAAAGGTATAAATTAATGTTGTGTTGGGATTGCACAACTCGAGTAAGGTTTGACTCGAGTCTCCCTAAATCACATACTTAGTTTATTACATTGATTTTTGTAATTGTTGAGATTGATGTGTGTAGTCTATTGATTCATAGCTATTGCATGTGTTGACTGCTGATTCGTTTAGTCATTGGCTGATTCGCTTATTTATTGACTGATTCGTCTATATATTGACTGATTCGTCTATCTATCGACTGATTCGTATAGCTATCGGCTGTTTCGCCTAGCTATTGGCTGATTCGCTTATTTATTGACTGATTCGTCTATCTATTGACTGATTCGTCTATCTATTGACTGATTCGTCTAGCTATCGGCTGTTTCGCCTAGCTATTGGCTGATTCGCTTAAATCTTGACTGAGTCGTCAATTCTGTGGCTGTTTCGCCCAGACATCGGGATCCCTAGGTTAGAGTTGAGTCGAGTCTGAAACGACGCGTTGTTTGAGTTGAGTTTGAGTCTGAGTGTGATTCATTGCTTGATATTGATTTATATTATTTGATGTTGATTATGTTCCTGATGATGGTACATGTTTAGAATAAGAGTTATTCTTGATATTGCTTCATGTTTTGATTTGATATATGTTATGATTATTGCTTATATGCTTTTATATATGTTTTTATATGATTGCATGTTTACATTGTTTATACTGGGATTTATTCTCACCGGAGTTATCCGGCTGTTGTCTTGTCTGTATGTGTGCATGGCAACAGGTGGGACAGGTACAGGGTCACAGAGATGACGACAGATCGAGATTAGAGTGGTGATACCGGACTTGGACTAGAGCTAGGGTTTAAACACTTGATAGTAGTTGTTGAACCTGAGTATGTATGATTGTATATTTTATCAGATTTACACTTTTATACTGATATGTATAGGAGCTTGATTCCATTACCTTCCGCATTTAAAAAAAAAAAATTTAAATTTAGACCCTGTTTATTATACTTGATTAATTAGTCCCAATCATGATTAAAAAGATGATTAGCGTCCGGGTCCCCACAAATATTGGCTGGAAGGTGTTGTCTTCAATATAGACTAGAAGTTCAGTTAGTTAGTGGTGTAAGTCCAAAGCTGAGTGGGTTTGTACAAGGTGTTGTGTAAATCAAAGTCTTCTAGTGGATCCTACCCGAGGTGGTAGAATATGTGACATTGGAGCAGTTGAAGTCTCTGAACATTCATAAAAATATCTTGTGTATTTAATTGCTTAACTTTTGTTTTAAAACTGATTTGATCAATTCAGCTGATATTAGTTCAGTTCTCACCATAACTGAACTTATACAAGCTCGAACTGATCCCCCTTATATCAGTTAATCAGTTTACACAATTTAAAAAAGGCATTCAAACTAGTTAGTTTTCTTAACGAAGGAATACTTCGAGTATTTTCAGCTTGGTTTAAAACCAAACTCAATTTAATTTATCGGTGTTTACATTCTTAGAACATTGGCTATTGAAGCTCACTGACAATATTTTGTTTGAAGCACCCTCGCAGGTGTTAGAACCGATTCACTGATAACTGTTATTATAAGTGAACTCCACTAGAGCTAGTTTCGATTCCCAACTCCTTTGTTAGTCGATCACACATGCTCGAAGTAGATACTCTAATATCGGTATGACTCTCTCAGACTGACCGTCGATCTGATAATGAAATGCGGTACTGAATAGTAGCCTAGTCCCCAATGCTGCATGTAAACTTTTCCAGAACGATGAGGTGAAATGTATGTCTCGGTTAGACAAAATAGACACTGGAATACCCTGCAGTCTAACTATCTCTCGAATGTATAGCTCCGTATAATGAGTCATGGAAAAAGTATTCTTCACTGGTAGGAAGTATGCTGATTTAGTAAGACGGTCCACTATCTCCCATATGGCATTAAGTCTTTTCACCGTCTTTGGCAATCCGACCACGAAATTCGAAGTAATATTCTCCCACTTCCACTTGGGAATAAGTAGTGGTCAAAACATTCTCGCCAGTCTTTGATGCTCTACCTTCACTTTTTGACATGTCTAGCATTCGGATACAAAGCGCATAATGTCTAGTTTCATTCCCGGACACCAATATAAAATTTGTAAGTCTTTTTACATCTTGGTACTTCCAGGATGAACAGAATAAGGAGTACGGTGAGCTTCAGTCATAATGTCAACTCTAGGTGAATCACCACTAGGTACCCATAGTCAACCTCGATACTTAACAATGCCCTCCTCGATTGAATATAACATGCTGCCCTTTGCTTCATCACGATGTCTCCACTTCTGCAATTGCTCATCATTAGACTGTCCAGCCCGAATTCGATCTCACAGAGTGGAATGTACTGTCAATGTAGCGAGATTAAGGGCCTCTCCCCTAGCATAAAATTCAAGATCGAAGCGATGAATTTCAACTTGTAAAGGATTTTGTACTGATAAATGTGCCAAGACTGTCCCCTTTCTACTCAAAGCATCCGCAACTACATTTTCCTTGTCGGGATGATAGCTAATGTTACAGTCGTAGTCCTTAACAAGCCCTAACCACCGTCTTTGTTTCATATTCAAGCCTTTTGGGTGAAGAAATATTTAAGACTTTTATGATACGTAAATATCTTTCATTTCTCACAATAAAAATAATTCCTCCAAATTTTCAACGCAAATACGACTGCTGCAAGCTCAAGATCATGCGTCGGATAATTCTTTTCATGTATTTTCAATTGACTTGACGCATATTGTTGGAACATTTTATGTTTTCAATCTTGATTTTGATGATACCAAAACTTGTTATTTTGTTTCTAATGACTTACCTAAGTGAACAGGAAGTTGGAACCGATCAGGCGTCGAACTGATCAGTTATCGAGCCAAAACTGAATCTATAAAGACGCAAAGTGAAAACGCCAACTTATCGCCAAAACTGAATCAGTTCAACTGATATATCAAAAACCAGTTCAAATGATTGTTCAGCTAATAGGCAGTTCAGCAGAAGACCTTCATAAGCCCGGCCAGCTAATGAAGAGTTCAACTGATGAAGAGTTCAGCTGACCAGTTCAATTGAGGCAACAAAATCAGTTCAACTGACGAGTCAACTGATTTCACCAAACCAGTTCAAGATCAGTTCAACTGATCACTTCAGAACATAAGTTAGGAATCAATCAGTTTGCAGAACAAGACAAGCTTATTCAATGGAATCTAGCTGTGTGCAGTGAGGAAAAGTTAATGTACGATCAAAGGTACAATAATGGATGTTGCAGCAAAGCATAAAGGCAAAATGTTCCATACATAATAAGAGTGTGTGAAGATAAAAAGAAAAAGGGCACGCATATTGCATATCACCTCACAAGAAGCAATCAGCCCAGAGAGAATACTTCATCGTGTTATCAGCTTAGACTAGAAACACAATTCCCTCAGTGTATGATAACACTTTCATGTTGTACTCAGAGATCAGTTCTCACACACACACACACACCATCACTCAAATATAGTTTTGCACAAAGACAATAAACTTGTGTATGTAGTCTTTGACACACAAACGTTAAACAAGTGTTGGCTGGAAGGTAATGCCTTCAGTCTAGATTGGAAGTTAAGATTAGACAGTGGGTAAGTCCTAACTGATTTTTTTTTTCTTAACTAATTTGATCAGTTCAGCTGATACCAGAACTGATCCCCGGTAATTTTCAGTTATTCAGTTACACATGATATAAAATATATCAGTAGTTCTTAACAAATGATTATTTCAAGTGTTTTCCGCTTGGTTTAATACCAATGTCGATCTAATTCATCGGTGTTTACATTCTTAGAACACGAGCTATTGCAGCTCTTGGAGAATATTGTGTTTGAAGCACCTTAAGGTGCCTAGCTCACGATCCTTCACATATGCTATAACTCGATCCTTTTGCATGAGAACGGCGTCAAATCAAAATTTTGAGGCGTCAATAAATACCACATATTCCCCTTGTGCTGTCGGCGTAGTTAAGACTCGCTGTATTGAGTGCTTGCTTTAACTGATCGAAACTCCTTTGACATTCCAGCCCCCATACAAACTTCGCATTTTTCTTCATCAATGACGTCCGGAAAGTCCTTGACAACCTCGCATCCTAGATAGATCGACTGTCAATGTCGGGTGCAGGTACAATACTAACAAGGAAACTTTGGCAACCCTTTTGAATAAGCTTCTTCGCGCAGGCATGAAATAATATGCGGCATTTGATTGTTTTGCCGCCTCAAATATAAATTTTTTCCATTTTGTGGTTTAATAGATACTAACCTCCATCTAAAATCGATAGTAGCCCCATTTAGTGTAAGCCAATCCATACCCAAAATGACATCAAACTCAGGCATATGTAGTACTTACTATAAGGTCCACTCGTATAACATTCTTTTGCAAGTTAAGTTCCACATCCTTAACCACGCTATTAGAAACCATATGTTCGCCAGAAGGCACTGTAACTCAAAATCACGACTCTACGTCTAGTGGTAGATTCTCAATTTCTTCACGAAGGATTCAGATATGAAGGTAGCTATTCTTGCTAGCAATATTCGTCTTGGTAAAATTTATATTATTATTGATTGCGACCATAAATTTTAGAAATTTATATCATATAGGCCCTTCTAATTTCCCATATTAGCATTTCAATTCCTTGATTTTCGAAAGTTTACAAATTGACCCCTTTAAAGTTCTAAAATTGCTATTTTATTTATAGGAGAATTCGAAATTTCCAATTAACCCCTTGTGCTTCATAAATTGCTAAATGACCCATTAAGTTTTGAATTTTGCATCAAGCCCTATGAATTTCGAAATTTTCTAATTTTTTCTCATCATTTTTTTCGAAAATTGCAATCTTGTCCCTTAGGTTTTCGAAATTACTAGTGGCCCTTAAACTTTGAAATTTTGCATTTTAGCCCTTGGAAATTTTGAGTCCCCCTCTTTTTTTGTAAATTTCAATTTGGACCCTAAAGTTTCGATTTTCTACAATTTGGTTAAAATAACTAGTGTTTGCAAGAATTCAATTTCCTTAAACCCTAGAACATGAAATTCTAAGTCATCAAGTTCAGTGCATCTTGATTTAATTCTTGCATACATTCTTTTATATTAAGCAATAAAGTAATATAAAAGGCTTATATAGTAGCGTAGTGTCTAGCTCCGTTTGTTCAACATGCATCACATATGCCCTTCCAGTCTTAGGTTGTTCGAGTTTTGGGCAATCACCAGCCTTTCGTCGCATCTCTCCGCTCTTGAAGCACTTGTAGGTGCCCCACATGCACTTGCCGTAATGATGACCATTGCACTCCTTGCAATGTTGCTTCTCAGCTGTCTTCGGGACATTTTCTTTGGATGGTTGTCCTTGTGTTTTCAGCTGTTATGGTCACTTAGGTGGTCTTGTATAAGACTTCTTATTATGCTGACTAGCTTGCTGGGTATGATTCCTCTTGCGCTGCATCTCCCAATCAATGTCCTTCAGTGATTGCTCGGCTCGAAAAGCTTTAGCAACAGCAAAGTATAATCAATAGGATAAGTGAGCATCACATCGCGATGGATCGTCGGCCTCAATCCATCCAAGAAGTGTCGTAACTTCTCCGCAGCATCATTAGCAATCAAGGGCACAAAATGACAGCCCCTATCAAACTTCTACAAAAATTCAGCAAAAAAAAGTCCCCTTGGTGGAGACTCATGAACTCCCTCTTAAGCCTAGAATGGACGTCAAAAGTGAAATATTTATCGTATAATACTCTCTTTAATTCCTCTCAAGTCAAGTGGGCCAAATTCACCCCTCACTCCGCTCCCTCCCACCATAAGAAAGCGTCGACTTTCAACAGATAGATGATACAGTGAACTCGGTCAGCGTCCACCATATCCATGTAACAAAAAATAACCTCCAAAGATCGAATCTATCCCTCAGCAACGAATGGATCCATAGTGCCAGAGAAATCATCGGGGTTCATCCTTCTAAAACGCTCATGGACTGCCTCCAGTCGAACCATCACAACATTTCCAACATGCTGCTCTAGTAACTGTGCCATGCCCACTAATACACAAGTGCTAGCGTCCTGATTAGAGGAGGCTGTGGGATCTTTTCCTCATGTCTACCCTCACTACCACTGCGAAGAACTCGTCTAGGAGGCATCTTTGTACAATTTGTCCATACCACGTAACCAACATGCACTTAATATTTAAAATATCATGCACCTAACCTCTATACCATACATCATGAAAGCATTAAGGAACTTTAGCATATAAAATATAAAAAAATAAAAACTCACATACTTGAGACGTGATTTCTTGTACTTCTCGGAGTAACAGTACACAACCATTTGAGGAAAACATCGCTCTGATACCAACTGAAACGTCTCATCGCTCTGATACCAACTGAAACGTCTCTCTCTAATTTTTACTTTAAAATCCTGCTAATTTTTTTTATAAACATTATTTCAAAAATTAATAATTAAAATCACTTAAAATTTACATAAATCAAAATAATTTAACATTTAAAATTTTTAGTGCATAAAAATCCCTATATCGTTAATTACAAAAATTCAACTTCAACCTTTAACATGATCACCCTACTTCAAAATAAGGTATAAAAATCTCTAATAAATTCATTCACAAAAATCCTTTAAACTTTGCCTATCAATCTAATGTCGAAAAATAAAGGCCCTCGGGAGTGTACTGCCAGACTCGATCCACTCAAACGTCAGCGCCTCCCTCAATAACATCATCACCTGCAGCATTCAAACCTAGTGAGTCTAATGACTCAGCACATTCTAAACATGAGTAACAAATAATATATATACAAGCACATGCATTAAAATCACATTTTTATTTAAAATACTTTTAAGAATAATTAAATCGTAAATCGTAAATCTTTCAATCATTTATCATTTTGGGTGAAGTTTGATCCTTGAAAGTTACAATCCTTTTATCCTCTGGTTGAATGATCGGTCTTAGCTCATCATTGCGCATGGGGACGGGCACTAGGCACCGACGTAAAATTGTAAATACGATCGTTGGGCTCTCTCTGGGACCTTGTTCTTTAAACGGGCTCCCTCTGAAGCCTTATCCCTCACGATATTCTCAAAAATCATGTATCATATCTTTTTTGTCACAGTCAATTCACATCCTTCAAAATATTTTTCGTTTCCCCACTTTTAAATCATAAAATATCATGACTTTCCAAAAATAGCATTTTTATAGTAAAAATTGTACAACATTACCATAAATCATAAAATATCATATTTTCATCAAAATCATCATAATATATCATTTAACATGTGTTATGACCCTTCGGGATGTTGCCAACCCTCTTCGTACTATCGGTGTAAAATGACTGTTTTGCCTCTCGACGTAAAATTTCTCGATTTTGATTTTTTCTTACTTTATTAACTATACCATCCCAAATAACTATTTAAACTTAAATTTAATTTTTAACATTTTTGTTTGGCTTAAATTTGAGGCTTTCAATTTAATTTTCTATTTACTAATTCGTGAAGCATTTAATTCCCGAATCAATTCAAATTTTAATATTTTCTTCCCAAACTTTAAACATAGACTTTCAATTCCTAAAATACCCTCGTGAACCATGAACCGACCCCGTGGACCATGGTTCGAACCTTTTTATTTTTCCTACCCATAATTCAAACCCTAGCTAGTTCCTTCGAGCCATCTCACGTTTTCTTCGAACCACACCCAAGCCACCTCAAGCCAACTCGTGACCAGACCCTCTTGGACCTTTCCAGACCTAGTATTGCCTAACTTACCATCCCTTAGCCATAAAGCCAAGCCGCGCTCCTATCCTTTTCTTTCCTACGATGCGTCCCTCAACGTACCGAGCCACCATCGACCACGGCTATACCAAGCCGTGACCCAACCCCTAGCCATCCTCCTTAGACCCTATTGAACCAACCCTGGACCACCATAACCATCCATGCAGCAACAACAATTGGCTGCACCCTACACGCATGGGAAGAGTCCATGCGATCATGGACTCTTATAAACCGGATAACCATGGGTCCTAGCCCTGCTGGGACCCTTCCTAACCCTAAACCATGACCGACACCGAGCCCCAACACAACCTTGGATGAGCCCCCGGCGCACAACCCATAGACGAAACCCTTCCAAGTCCGGTAGCCTAGGAAACCCTAGGTCTCTTACTCCTTTGTCCATGCACGGTTCCATCCGTCGATTCTTACCCAAAAATCTTTGTTCTCGTCCCTTAATCATTCTCTAATGGCAGCGTGTCCTTAAGAATCATAAAGTTAAATAAACAAGCGTAATAACATCAAAACTTTGGAAATAATCGTTATATCGTTAACCCCATCGAACGTAAATATTTTTCAAGAAAAATAACTCAAACATGCATAATATTGTTTTAATGATGCGTCAAAGGTATTTAGATTACGTTCCTTTACGTTTTAAAATGCTTGAATATGCGATTATCGACGTGGGGCACGAGGAAGAACGAACGGGCAACGAAGACACCTAGTTTTCTTCCCTTGAAATTTTTGAATTTGAGTGTGTGTTGTTTGCGTAAATTTTGGCTGAATGATGTCTCCCAAAGCCTAGGTTTTCTATTTTATATATTTTAATTTTCAAAATAATGGGCTTCGGTTTTGGGCTTTCAAGTTTAGGAGCAACTGGGCCTATTCATCCTATGTAAATTAGGCCCAATAAAACCTATTTAATTTGTAACGCCTCTGACTCATTTTAATAAAATATTAGCGGAATTTAAAATTTTCTAAAAAGGAAGAAGGATTTAAAATACATGTCAATGTATAATCAAAAGTATATACATTATCAATCAATATCAACAAAATACAAAATATCATTTTTGTGATCATGTCAAAATGCTAGAAAAATAATCTTCTTCCTTCCCTCTCTTATGCATATGACCCCGGCTTCAATCAACGTCCCGGCTCGTCGCTCTTATCTGCATCACATGAAATAACTGAAATGAGTATAAAACTCAGCAAGTGTAACTATTACATAGCAATGGATACATAGCATACTCTGAAAATCATAACTTTGAAAACATTAAATACCATCAACTCTGAAATATAAATATCATAGCATGAATAATAATAACGATGATATTTCTCTTTTCTCTGTTGGATTGATAACTATATAGTATCTATGTCTCTGTACCTATATCCCATCGATATAAATCGATAACTCTGAGGGATATAAGCCTATGGTCTTTGATCAAATAATTGCATCCAATCTCTGACTATGTATCTATAATGCCCTAGATTTTATATCATGTTAAGCAAAGATTATTGAAGTTGAATTGATATAATTATAGACGGGCTATTACGAGACCAGATTGGCCAAACATATAAATTACACAACTTTTGGGACAGAACTGTTGGCGCCCGAGCGGTAATTATTGACTGCCCGAGCGCCAATGTTCAATAAGATCATGTTGCGGGCAGAAGAGTTGGCGCCCGGGCGGTAGTTTTTCACCGCCCGAGCGCCAAGGGTGCATTCGGAAATGTGTGGACAGAGAGGGCCGCGCCCGAGCGGTAAATTACCACCGCCCGAGCGCCGCTTGAGAAACATGAAAATGAGACACGTAGCTTAGACATGCAGCTTGTGACATATATATATATATATATGTATATACAAGCAACGAATTTCTTCAGAAATGGGAAAAAGGGTCGAGGGAAGTTTGTGAAAAATCCTTACGCCTTTATATTTCGATCCGTCCGTCCAAATTTAAATCCGAGTACGGCACCGTGTTCCTAGCAACGACAGCTACAACAGGACGTAAGTTTTGTTACGTTTTGTTAAGATTTGAAATTATGCTATGTCCAGAATCAGATACGATTCATATATAGTGTTCTTGACGTAGTAGACATCATAGAATCCAAGTCAGATTAAGAAACATATTGATTATGTAATTGTTATAAATTTCAGAGTTAAATTGACTGAGATGTGATGTCAGAATTTCACGGTGGTTGATTGTAAATTAGTGGAATTGTTATAGAATGATATGGTATCGCAGATATTGCAAGATTGCACCGTTGTACCATCAGAATTTGATTAAACAAAGATGTCATGATTTGATTAGAATATTGATACAGAATATTGATATTGTCATTGCCAGATTGAACATTAACAGACTTTGAATCGAGACTTCGATTGTATCAGAGCGACATAACGAAAGGTATAAATAAATGTTGATTCGGGATTGCACAACTCGAGTTAGGTTTGACTTGAGTTTCCCTAAATCACATACTTTATTTTATTGCATTGATATTTGCAGATTATCAGATTGATATGTTAATCTATTGACTTAGATCAGAGTCAGAGTTTGAGTCTAGGGCAGATTAGCTTAGCTAGGGCAGAACCGCCGAGTCTTTGTCAGAACCGCGAAGACTCTAGACTTACGGTGTATCGATGAGCTTAGATGTAGATCGACGTCTATTGTAGACATTCCATACAACATACCAAAGTCTAAATGAGATTGGGATCCCTAGGTTGGAGATAAGATAAAAAGTCATTGATTTAAATACAGATTCTTATTTGTTCATGTAGTCAGATTGAATACATGTTTTAATGATTGTTTATGCTTATATATATGTTTTATATGATTGCATTGATACATTGTTTATACTGGGATATTTATATCTCACCGGAGTTATCCGGCTGTTGTCTTATTTGTATGTGTGCATGGCTACAGGTGGGACAGGTTCAGGGTCACAGAAGTGAAGAAAGATCGAGTAGAGTGGAGACTACGGACTTGGACTAGAGATAGGGTTTTAACACTTGATAGTTAGTTGTTGAACCTGAGATGTGTATGATTGTATATTTTATCAAAGTTATACTTTTATACTGATATGTATAGGAGTTTGATTCCATTACCTTCCACATTTCAAAAAAAAAAAAAAAATTTAGACCCTGTTTTTTTATAATTGATTAATTAGTCCCAATGATGATTAAGAACATGATTAGTGTCCGGGTCCCCACAACAGGTGGTATCATAGAGATAGATCCTTTAGATTAAGATAGAAGAGGCTAGTGAGCGGGGTAGATTGAGGTTTTCTTTCCTGCTATTGAATGCTAGCATGTTTTACTGCTTTAATACATGTTACTTGCTTATCTGATTTGATATAGTAATATGTTTTATTGAGACTGGATCAGCACCGATTCTAGATCAGCAGTAAGATGATCAGTGGAGGATTGAAACAGAATTGTGGTATTTGTTACTAATCTATTTGATTATCAGATATGCCTCCGAGACGAGTACCAGAACAGGGAAGTACATCAAATCCTCCAATGGATGTCACCCCGACTCCAATGGAAACGTTATTGAAACGATTTCAATCATTTCATCCGCAGACCTTGAAAGGAACAGAGAACGCTGTGGAATGCGAGAGTTGGCTTGATGATATTGAGATGCTGTTCGAATCCTTGGAATATACAGATGAGAGGAGAGTGAAATTGATTGGACACCAGTTACACGATGTTGCAAAGGACTGGTGGATTACGAGGAAGAGAGCCATGGAGCATAGAGGTACGACTATTACCTGGAATATATTTAGAACTGAATTCTACCAATGTTTATTTCCAGTGTCGTATCGAAAGGACAAGGAGGCGGAGTTTGCCAATTTAAAGCAAGGACAGATGAACATAGAAGAGTACGTGTCAAAGTTCTCCTCCTTGCTGAAATTTGCTCCACATGTGGCTGACAGCGAAGAAGCTATTGCTGACCAGTTCATCAATGTCTTGAACCCCGACATTTTCACATTAGTGAACACAGGGCGACCGAATAATTTTACTAACGCCCTGAACAGAGCTAAGGGAGCAGAAGTCTGATGAGATAGAAAGGGGCTTCATTTGTGCCTCTAGCACCGAGACCACAACAACCACCTCCCAGATTTGAGAGTGGCAGCAGCAGTGGAGGGAAGAAAGAATTTTTGAAAGCCAGAGAAAATTAAATTTAAGAAATCTGGCAGTAGTTCTTCCAGCTCTGGTGGTTCCAGACAGAGCCAGAGTTACACTGGAGTTTATTGCAAGACTTGCGGAGGAAGACATGCAACTGAGCAATGCCAGGGAGTGACGGGTAGTTGCAATATCTGTAAACAGCCGGGACACTTTGCTAAAGTGTGTCGACAGAGAGGTTCCCAAAGATCTCAGGGAGCCGAGTCATCGGAGCACAGACTGAGAGACGATCAGCTGCCGTTCACACATTCCAGCCAGCGCCAGCTCAGTCATAGCAGAGGCCAGGAGGTAGCCAGACTGTGAGCCAGCCTCCGGGACAGCAGGCCAGAGTATTTTCTTTGATAGAGTAGCAGGCCCAGGAAGCACCAGATGACGTTGTAGCAGGTAACTGTTCTTTATGTGGTTACTTTGCTTATGTACTGATTGATACCCGTGCTTCACACACATTTATTTCTGAACGATTTGCATTAAGTCATGCATTTCCTGTAGAATCTTTAGCTACTGTAGTGTATGTCTCTTCGCCTTTGGGGATAGGTTTGATATCCGTAAACTCTGTTAAGCATTGTGTACTACAGTATGACGGGCATGAGATGGAATTAGATTGCATTGTACTTGGGTTGTCCGATTTCGATTGTATTATCGGTATTGATACGCTGACCAAGTACAGAGCGACAGTTGATTGTTTCCACAAGATAGTGAGATTCAGATCAGATATGGCTGAAGAGTGGAAATTTTACGGTAAGGGTTCTAGATTGAGAATTCCTTTAATATCCGTATTATCTATGACTTGATTGTTACAGAGAGGAGCAGAAGGATTCTTTGTATATTCAGTAGATTTACTGAAATCGAGTCCAGCATTGGCAGACCTGCCAGTGGTACGTGAGTTTGCTGACGTCTTCCCAGATGAGATCCCGAGATTACCTCCAGTTAGAGAGATAGACTTCAGCATTGAATTGATGCCAGGTACAGTACCGATTTCTAGAGCTCCGTACATAATGGAAACAGTTGAATTGAAAGAATTAAAGGATCAGCTGGAAGATTTACTTGCCAAGGGGTACATCAGACCGAGTGTTTCTCCTTGGGGTGCTCCAGTACTGTTTGTAAGGAAGAAAGACGGTTCGATGAGACTCTGCATCGACTATCGGCAACTGAACAAGGCAACGATAAAGAATAAATATCCTTTGCCTCGTATTGATGATTTATTCGATCAGTTGCAGGGTTCTTCAGTTTATTCCAAGATTGATTTAAGATCGGGATATCATCAGCTGAGAGTCAGAGATTCTGATATCTCAAAGACAGCATTCAGAACCAGGTATGGACACTATGAATTTATTGTCATGCCATTTGGTTTGACGAATGATCCAGCTGTGTTTATGGGATTGATGAACCGTATATTTCAGAAATATCTCGATGACTTTGTAATTATTTTCATCGATGATATTTTGATTAATTCAAAGAATATGAGTGAGCATGCTGAGCATTTAAGAACTGTGTTGCGAATTTTAAGGGCTGAGAAATTATATGCTAAATTGTCGAAATGTGAGTTTTGGTTAAGACAAGTAGTATTTCTGGGTCATATTATATCCGGCGATGGGATATCAGTAGTGTTAGAGTAGGTGCACGTCGAGCCAAGTGTTGGCCGACTGTTCACGATGAAACTCTTTGTATAAACGATCTTTATTTTAATAATATTTGAATTTATTAATTTGGCGCATCTTTATCTTTATACCCATGCTAGTTGCATAGATAAAGTCCTTGAATATACAAATAGTAGAAAGAATATGGGATGCTCATATGATGAGTATCATGAAACTCATATTTGGAATACTGTATATTCTAAACCGTTCCTAGTCGATTCAGCCGCCACTAAGAAGGATAAAGGCCGCTCGAGTTAGAGACTAGTATCTGCGATGTGAGTACCATGTTTCATTGGTAGGGGACATTGTGATGTCCGAGCATGCAGATAGGTGCTCCTGGTAGAGTGCACTGAACAACCCTCTATAAAGGACTTTCCAAGTGGTTCTCACTTATCGAGTGGAAAAGTCCTAGTTTATGGTTGTACACCATTAGTCCTTATGACCCGGGACAACATTGAGACTCTATGTGCTAGCGTTTCACTTTGACTTGTTTACCGACTCTTATGGGGTCATCAGGTGGCAAGGTTGGGTGTTACGGCGAAACATATAGGAGTCGATGCATTGTAGCCGGGGATTCACCGCTTACCTATGGGTATGGATATCCTATGTGTTTTTCATGTATGTGTGGGTTGAAATCTCTGATCAGAGTATGGTGGTAATTATGAAAGGGGTTTCATAGATTACACCATCGATGCAACCACAACATGACACATAATATCGATTCATTGACAACTCTCGATAAACCAATAGTTGTCGAATCGGTCGGGATATATGAGTTGAAGGGACCGTACTGTACGCTAACCATAATTGAATGGTTCTTGCAGGCACTATCATGTGATACCTAGGGAATCACGTAAGCGATGCTGCTAGGCGTTTAACGTGATTGGTTGGGTACTATCAGACTTGAGTTCTGACGTTCTTATTATCAAGGAGTTGATAAGTAAGAATGGAGCAATTGGGGTATGCTCGAATAAGGACATGTTTGGTCCGAATCACATGGAGATGTGAACCCACGGCTAGTTGTATCAATGAACCATTGAGGGCCACACAAGTACTAGCTTTGTAAATCCCGATGAGAAGTAAAATAGTTCAATGTGTTGAACGGCTTATAAATGTGTTTATAAGCGTAAAGAAAAATAGAAGTTTGACTTCTATAAGAGACAATTAAATTTTAATTTATGGAAGTATTCCTAGATTAAAATTTGGCCAATTGGATAATGTATGTGAAAATTGTGATTTTCATAAACATTATTAGGGACTTAATTAAATTAATTCAAGTGTTGAATTAATTAAACACTAGTGGACCTAGTAGAGTCCAAATAATTAAATTAATTCAAGTGTTGGATTAATTAAATATCATTGGGCCTTGTAGAGCCCAATTGGAAATAATTATTTGACTAGTGGGCTTGAGTAAAATCAAATAAAGTCTAATTGGGCTCAAAATGTTTGAGACAATTAAAAGTCCATGGGCCTTGTAAAAGTTACAAGCCCACATGCAAAATATACTAGGGTTTGCATGCTTGGGAGACCAAGGGGTGGAGAATACTTTTGATTAAAATAATGGTTGGCATGCAAGAAAACTTTTAACAAAACCAAGAAAATTTTCTCCCTCTCTCTCATTCACTTGGCCGAAATTTTTGGGCAAAAATTCTCTCAATTTTTCTTCCCTTTTGTTCTTCATTTTCTTGGAGAATAAAATCTTCTCATTGAAAAATCCTCTTGATTTTCTAGTGCAAATCAAGAGGGGTTTTACCTTGCTTAGTGGTGGGCCTAATTCTTGAAGGAAAGGAGGTGTGCTTGTAGATTGTCATCCATTTCAAGAGCTTAGTTGCTAGTCAACTAAGTTGGTGCCATCATCAACCTTGTGAGGTTGATAGGTAACAAACTTTCTAACACCCTATGTATGTTTTGGTGTTGTTTGTAAATATTACACAAATACAAGGGGTGGCCGAAAATCCTAGTAGAAAATTAAAAATTTTTGACTTCCGTTGCGCTTCCGACCACCGTAACCGGTCCGCTTTCAAGTGGTATCCGAGCTATGGTTACGGTTTTTGTGTAATATTTGCATAATATTATATTGAGATCGATTTCTAACCGCTTGAGAATTTTTGTGCATAGAATATGCAAGGACCGAAATTTTGAAGAAACAAAAAAAAAAACATTTTCGGGGCTGCCCGAGGGGGCTGCCCGAATATTTCGGGCAGCAAGGGGCAGCCCGAGGGGCTGCCCGAAATGTTACCATTTATAAATAAAAATAAATAAATTTTTTTTGTCGTTGCCGGAATCCGGCGACGGCGATGACGACTATGGTTTCCAAAAGTGTTTTGGACAATCTTAGTGTCATGGGCCTTGAGTTGTTGGGCCATTGGATGGCCAACATAATTTGTGAAATTTAAATGGGCCTAAGTATTTTTGGTGAAAAATGAGTTTTGGGCCCTTAAGTTTAAATTTACAATTGTTGCACATATTTTCTCATAAAATAAATAATTGAAGTAGGACTTTAATTATTTATAGTAAATTGTGATTTACAAGAAATTCGATTATAAATAAATTAATTTGAAAGTAGACAAAGGAGTTTGTATACTTTGTTAATTTAATTTATAATTGTGGCGGTTAGTGATTGGATCAAGATATATAATATTGGATCAATTAATTATAGTGATAATTAATTGATGGTGTATGATATGTGATATTATGCATGAAGGATGATCAAAAGCCCAAGCCCAATTTGCTAGGTGTATGCTAGGATATTTGTGTTGTATGATTGTAATAATTATCAATTTAAAGTGGGCTTGGTTTATGGCCCGTTCCCACCCCATGAGATGTATCCCTATGTACCATGGATATTTAATTGTAAATATTAGAATAGTGGAAGATCCAGATTGGAAGATGGTGGCCTTGGTGATTATGAAGATCGAAGACATGTAATATTGGATGCTAATGTAATAATTTAGTTGCATTGCATCCCTTGCATTTACCCTAGGATTGGACATAGGCCCGTGTTTAGCTCACACGGGCCATTAGTATTGGGGCAATTGATCATCCTTGTACTGTTTTCTATTTATAATATATGCATGATATGTTATAAATAATGAGTATGTGTGTGGGGACCCGGACGCTAATCATTTTCTTAATTATCGTTGGGATTTAAATAATCAGTTCTGATAAACAGGGTCTAAAAAAAATTTTCTTTTTAATATACAATAGCGGAAGGTAATGGAATCTAAATAATATACATATCTGTATAAAATACATTTCAGTATTAACATACAATAATCTAATCTAAGGTTCAACTACTAAATTCAAGTAATAAAACCCAATCTACTGTAAGTCCGGAATCACCACGCTAACTCGTCTTCTCTCATCGTCATCTCGACCCTGATCCAGCCCCACCTGTTGTCATGCACACATACAAAACAAGACAACAGCCGGATAACTCCGGTGAGAATAAATCCCAGTATAAAACATGGTAAACATGTATATACATAAAATAATTCATGAAACATGCTGTTACGAATAAAATCGAAACATTAGATTTCATAAGCTATGAAATCTAATCACACAACAAGCATGCACTTCAAATCAACCAACCATGCATATAACCAATCTACATCATAAAAACATGCTAGCACAATTGGAAGCAATAATGAAGGGTCCTATGATCTAGGAACCACATCCATATAAGCATGCAGTCCTAATCAAATCACGTCTAGACTTGACTCGACTAGAACTCTAGGGATCCCGGTGTGAATAAGACGTCACTACCTACCATCCAATCGGGGTAATGAACGTCTCATTCCTAGACTTCGGTCTGAGCTGTATCAACGGCGGCAATAAGAGTAATACCTACTCCTATGCTGAGATACACCGAAACGTCTAGATATTTGACAATGCCTGTCAAAGACTTTCCTATCTTAACTGCAATGAATAACAATCTGTAAACAAAGCATAATCATATTCATAACTGAATATCACAATTATCTTACCTGCTTGAATACAGATTCTATAATCAAAGCATAATCAGATAACAATATAAACAATAATCTAGTATGTGATTTTATTGGGAAACTCAAGTTAATCTAATTTGAGTTATGCGTCCCGAATATCACATGAATTATACCTTTATCTTTCCCGTCTGAGGAAGACGAAGTCTCGAAGTCCAATCTGTCCATCTTCACTCTGAAATGACAAGAATAAATACACTGTATCAATGTGTAGCTCAAAACCCAATCTATTCTGATCAATACCCAATTCAGTACAAAATCTGATCACATCAACAATATCACGAGATAACAGAAACCAATACTGAATCTGATCAATCTGTACCAACTGATGTTTAGACGGCATAACACTACAGTCTTGTAACCCCGTCAGTCTTAACATCACAATTACACTACCAGAATTCCTAATAAATCTCAGTACAATCTATAACTTCAGTATCTGTACACTTGAAAATGAATAACAGCATAATTCTGATAGCAATCTCAATCAAATCAACTCTAAAATTCATAACAATTCTCTAAACAATCTGTTTCTAAATCTGACTTTGATTCTACAATATCTACGGTAGTAGAAACGCTATATCTGAATCATATGCAATTCTGACAACATCATAAAATCAAATCTTGTCTAAACGTAACAAAACTTACGTCCAATTGTAGCTATCGTTGCCAAGAACTCGGTACTATACTCAGATTCAAAATCAGACGGGTGGCTTAAAGTAAAAAGGCGTGAGAATTTCTTAGCTTCCTCCTTCCTCGATTTCCTTTCTTCTTTCTGAAGAAGGAATCGCATATATATATATATATACACGTTGCATTCCCAAGAGACAAGTGGCGATTTGACAAAATGCATGCCGCTCGCTAGGGCGGACGAAAGGTGCTCGCTAGGGCGAGTTGGTTTCGGTCGAGATCCTCGGCTGAACATCTCCAGTCGCTCGGGCGGTCAAAATTGCTCGCTAGGGCGAAGAACTCTCGGCCCTCACAAATTAAACATCTCGCTCGAGCGGTCAAAACTGTCCGCTCGGGCGAGTCACTTTCGCCCAACAATTTACATAATTAAATTTTGAATCTCCAAAATGATCTGGTTGCATTCATATCTACTCAACATCGATAATCTCAAACTATCGTGTTATAAAATCATTCGAGTTCGTATAATCTCAATCATAATATTTAATCAATGTCTGATTAAATAATTAACTCTCGGGCATTACATTTCTCCCCCTCTTAGATCTGAGTTCGTCCTCGAACTCTCCAATCATCAAACCAAATCTGTCAGAAGAAATATATGACAGAGTTTAATATCCAAACTCATTTCACTAGCCGAATCAATCCCATATTACTGGCTATATAACACTTGTATACGCCAATTGAAATTTATAACAAAGCAATACCACCTGTAGTTGCTATTCCATCTTCGGCTCCCAATACCAATCGTCATCATCCGACATTGGTTTCTTACATCTATTCATTCTAATCTAGCTGGATAGTTATGGTCATACCGTAAGTCATACCCTGAAAACCATTCATAACAGCTCGTACTAACATCTAGTACTAAAGTTCTACCCATATCCGCCAATATCTGGTTACTACACGCTGACTACCTGTCAATCTGTAACAACTCTGCGAGGGAGAACTCATGATATTTCCATCACAAGTACCGCTCCATCCAAATCACAATCTGATATCATCTAATGCAGCATTCTAGTAAATCTGACAATTCCTTTGACATTGATCTATGTCATCTGGTTCTGTTTGTACGTAATCTGGTACAAACTACTAGATATAGATTGAACAATCTATCAGTCATGATCATACCATATTCCAATCTGAAGAAAATGGCGGTAATATCGTTAAATCAGTCCTAGAAATGTACTTCCATTTCTATTCAGGATTATACTAAGTCGGTAATAATCTTCTGATTCCTAGCTTTCTGGCTTCTGTTGTTAGCAATTCAGACATATCAGTACCATTTCTACCAACCTTACAACATAAATTGCTGTTCCAACTGATCTCATCTGTCTATACCAACATTATCTGTTCGAATATCATACATTCTGAACCATCTGAATGAAAACTGAATCCCCTATGGTGCATTTCTGACACTACTTGAGACTTCAGATTCGAACTATCCGGTATAAACAAATAGTTACTAATATAAAATAATGAAAAATACCTACCTTGCATTCGGCTCTGACTATCCATATCAAAAGCTGAAAACAATTCTGAAACATTCTGATATTACAAAATAACCAAACCCATAGAAAACGCAAATTCATACAGATGTTATATTGATCTGATCAACAAAATACAGGTCTGAAAATTCTGATCACCGTTCGGAACTACAGTCTTTTCCACAACAACTCTGATACAATTGGAACTGCATAGTATCACACACTGAATAATACTTACAATAACATCAAATTCTGAATAGAAAGAACCTATACAGATCTAGTGAGTTTAAGAAAACTCATAACATAATAGATTCTGGCTGGCTGACAAATCTTCATACTGCCCAGATCAACTGCTATATCTCATCTGCAAATAGAATATACTCCCAACCAATATAAGATGTCTCAAATACTGATTTAGAATCATACCAATACTCAGCAGACATAAAGCAATACAAGAAAAAGAAAATCAGAAGAAGATAATCTGGTTCTGACATATCTGACATCCTGCTAATGCTGACATTTCTGATACCGCATAGTCTGAATGAAAACCTGTATCAGTAACTGCATACCGGATTCATACCTGACCCATTGCTGTATACAATAATCACCGTTCTCGGAATATTTAACCCAGTCTTCAAATATTCAATATAAACAATCAGATGCTATGGATATATCCCGGAATCATAGATATAACAAGCATAATTCTTCAAAATACCCCTGAACACATAATCTGTCAATTTAGAAACCAACTAAACTGTCTTCCAGAGAAATACACAATCAACTGGATTCCTTAGCCCATACTTTAATCTGTCACTTCTTCCTGTTCATTCTGATATAAAACACATCTGACATCCTATCTAGGCCAACACCAGTCAACTATTAGATTACTAGCCCATGTGTTACTGCTAGACTCGATTTCAGTGGATCTACTGAATACATAAGGATACTATCTATTCCTTTCTGTACTAATCGAGTCAAGAACAGTACAATGATCTAAGGAATTCTAGATCTAGAATCCTCATTTATCAACTATTTCCAGAACACATGCTACAATATTTCTGTACTTGTTTAGCAGTACATATCCATACTGAGATCGAAATCATATAACACAAGTACATCATAATCTAGCCCAATCCCGGTTTCATTCTACTGTAGTATATAACATGACACAGAAATCTCTGATATCAACATATTCCTCCAAACCGTAAGGAAATCAATACTACAGCACAACCAGACCCCATAAATATAGCATATCACCATGCTACTCAATCACATATACTCATGAAGAATGCATTAATATATATCAATACATCTGCAATATAATCATAAAGAATAGTACCTGTTGTAGTTTTTGGGTTTGTTTCTCAGTCATTACCACTAATGACTCTGCTCTTTAAGATCTTCGAAAATGTTTCTGAGGACAAACTTTAGCAAAGTGTCCCGTCTGCTTACAGATATTGCACCTACCAAGCACTCCTTTGCATTGCTCTGGGGAATGTCTCCCTCCGCAAATCCTACAATACACTCCGGTATAGTTCGGACCAGGACTGCTAGAACTAGAGGAATCACTTCCTAACTTCTTGAACTGTTTCTTTTGAATTCTCAATGGTTCTTTTTCCTTACCACTATGACTGCCAATCTCTACTCTGGAAGGCAGTTGCTGTGCGGTCTGTTTTGGAAAAACATATGATGCTCCCTGTTGTCCTATCAGAACCGTTTCTGCTCTTTTAGCTCTATTCAAGGTATCCGCAAAATTACTTGATTGCTTCACATTCACCAACGTACGTATTTCTGGATTCAATACTTGAATGAACTGGCTAGCCATAGCATCATCATTTCTAGCCACAAGAGGAGCAAAACGTAGAAGTGTGAAAAACTGTGCCAGGTATTCATCAACACTCAAAGGACCCTGTCTCAGGTTTGCAAATTCTGCATTTCTATCCTGTCTATATGAGGTAGGGAAGAATCTTTGATAAAATTCAAATCTAAAGGTCTTCCACGTGATCACTGAACGACTCTGCTCTAAGGCTCCTTTGGTGAGTAACCACCATCTCCTAGCAGTCTCTTGCAACTGGTTCTCAATAAGCCTAATTCTACACTCATCTGTGAAATTCAGGAATTCAAATAACATTTCTGTCTCCTCTAGCCATTTCTCACAATCTACTGACGTCTCAGTTCCTTTCAGAATTGGCGGTTGAAACGACTGAAACCTCTGTAACTGTGTTTCCATCTGAATTTCTGCCACATCTATCTGAGATTCTGTTCTATCTGTCTGATCATATGACGTACTGCCTTTTTCTGGAACTCTGCGGGGAGCTATATCTGATTACCAAAAACATCAGTAATCCATACCACCAATCTGTTCCAAATCTTTTCCTGACCATCTTACTGCTGGTCATGAATCCGATCTGATTCATATTTAAGAATACATAATCCCAATTCAAATCATATAATCAGGTAAGCATGTATCTTAAAGCAATAACACATAGTCTCATGCTAGCACACAATGTCAATCAACATGAAAATCAATCTCATGCTAGCACAGACATGCAAGGAAAGAAATTCATCTACCCCGCTCATTCTCTTCTATCTCAATCTAAGTCAGTCTAACAGATCTCTCAGTTCTGACTATCTCAATCTAAAGATCTATCTCTAAAGGATCTTCGCTCTGATACCACCTGTTTTGGGGACCCGGACGCTAATCATTTTCTTAATTATCGTTGGGATTTAAATAATCAGTTCTGATAAACAGGGTCTAAAAAAAATTTTCTTTTTAATATACAATAGCGGAAGGTAATGGAATCTAAATAATATACATATCTGTATAAAATACATTTCAGTATTAACATACAATAATCTAATCTAAGGTTCAACTACTAAATTCAAGTAATAAAACCCAATCTACTGTAAGTCCGGAATCACCACGCTAACTCGTCTTCTCTCATCGTCATCTCGACCCTGATCCAGCCCCACCTGTTGTCATGCACACATACAAAACAAGACAACAGCCGGATAACTCCGGTGAGAATAAATCCCAGTATAAAACATGGTAAACATGTATATACATAAAATAATTCATGAAACATGCTGTTACGAATAAAATCGAAACATTAGATTTCATAAGCTATGAAATCTAATCACACAACAAGCATGCACTTCAAATCAACCAACCATTCATATAACCAATCTACATCATAAAAACATGCTAGCACAATTGGAAGCAATAATGATGGGTCCTATGATCTAGGAACCACATCCATATAAGCATGCAGTCCTAATCAAATCACGTCTAGACTTGACTCGACTAGAACTCTAGGGATCCCGGTGTGAATAAGACGTCACTACCTACCCTCCAATCGGGGTAATGAACGTCTCATTCCTAGACTTCGGTCTGAGCTGTATCAACGGCGGCAATAAGAGTAATACCTACTCCTATGCTGAGATACACCGAAACGTCTAGATATTTGACAATGCCTGTCAAAGACTTTCCTATCTTAACTGCAATGAATAACAATCTGTAAACAAAGCATAATCATATTCATAACTGAATATCACAATTATTTTACCTGCTTGAATACAGATTCTATAATCAAAGCATAATCAGATAACAATATAAACAATAATCTAGTATGTGATTTTATTGGGAAACTCAAGTTAATCTAATTTGAGTTATGCGTCCCGAATATCACATGAATTATACCTTTATCTTCCCCGTCTGAGGAAGACGAAGTCTCGAAGTCCAATCTGTCCATCTTCACTCTGAAATGACAAGAATAAATACACTGTATCAATGTGTAGCTCAAAACCCAATCTGTTCTGATCAATACCCAATTCAGTACAAAATATGATCACATCAACAATATCACGAGATAACAGAAACCAATACTGAATCTGATCAATCTGTACCAACTGATGTTTAGACGGCATAACACTACAGTCTTGTAACCCCGTCAGTCTTAACATCACAATTACACTACCAGAATTCCTAATAAATCTCAGTACAATCTATAACTTCAGTATCTGTACACTTGAAAATGAATAACAGCATAATTCTGATAGCAATCTCAATCAAATCAACTCTAAAATTCATAACAATTCTCTAAACAATTTGTTTCTAAATCTGACTTCGATTCTACAATATCTACGGTAGTAGAAACGCTATATCTGAATCATATGCAATTCTGACAACATCATAAAATCAAATCTTGTCTAAACGTAACAAAACTTACGTCCAATTGTAGCTATCGTTGCCAAGAACTCGGTACTATACTCAGATTCAAAATCAGACGGGTGGCTTAAAGTAAAAAGGCGTGAGAATTTCTTAGCTTCCTCCTTCCTCGATTTCCTTTCTTCTTTCTGAAGAAGGAATCGCATATATATATATATATACACGTTGCATTCCCAATAGACAAGTGGCGATTTGACAAAATGCATGCCGCTCGCTAGGGCGGACGAAAGGTGCTCGCTAGGGCGAGTTGGTTTCGGTCGAGATCCTCGGCTGAACATCTCCAGTCGCTCGGGCGGTCAAAATTGCTCGCTAGGGCGAAGAACTCTCGGCCCTCACAAATTAAACATCTCGCTCGAGCGGTCAAAACTGTCCGCTCGGGCGAGTCACTTTCGCCCAACAATTTACATAATTAAATTTTGAATCTCCAAAATGATCTGGTTGCATTCATATCTACTCAACATCGATAATCTCAAACTATCGTGTTATAAAATCATTCGAGTTCGTATAATCTCAATCATAATATTTAATCAATGTCTGATTAAATAATTAACTCTCGGGCATTACAATGTGCGTTATTATTATTATAATAACAAAGTTGCATGAATCCGGCAAACATACGATCAAACATGGCGAGCTTTTAAAATAAAATTAATGATGAGACCTTTCAAAATTAAAAAAACCCTCATTTTGAATAAGATTCAAAATTAATATCAAGTCCGAAAAGGGGAATTATAAATTTGGTTATAATTTCCTTGTCTTCCATCGACAATGGGTGCATGATGAACGCTACCCGTACTCGGGGCTCGGCTCATTTTATTGGGGGGGCCCTTAGTGCCGGAAAGCTGTGACATTCATTGACATGGTGATGTGAACTACGTGGAACTCCCATGACTTCGGCTCAGATAATTGAGGGAACTCATGGCGACCGTCCATTAAGGTTCAACATCGATGGGTAAGGCTTGACACGTAAAGATGAACGACGTCTATAATGGGTCCTAATCAAACGTGAGACAAAAGTTTACGAGAAGGGTTGCATTGTGATGCAATTGGGAAACTACCTTTTAGGAATTGTGATTGGCTGTATAATCGGGATCATATTTCGCTAATTGGACCTTACGTACCTACTGAGGAAAGGAGTTTCCCGTTTTCACTAGAGGGTAGTGAAAATGTCAAAACAGTGGGAGCAATAATTTATAAAGTAAAAGTCCAAACTTTATATCTTATTAAATATTTTAAAATAGTCATTAACATTTATCTGTTTTACTTTTCAGTACAAATCTTTGACAATGTCATCAATTCGCAACCCGTTTTCCGTTATTCTCGAAAAACACGTTCTAACCGGACCTAACTATATCACTTGGCTAAGAAATCTAAAGATTGTCTTGAACTCGGAGAAAATCGCATACACACTGACTGAGTCGCCCCCTGATGAGGCTCCGACTAACTGCAGTCCCGAGGAACTGCAGACCTACAAGGATTGGTGCGACCATGACTTGAAGGCCAAGTGTTATATGCAGGCTTCGATGAACGATGAGCTGCAAAGGCAATTCGAGGATGCTAAGAATGCTGCTGACATTCATATGCACCTCAAGGAGCTCTTCGGTGAGCAGACTCGGCCTTTGAGGCATGCCACAGTAAAGGAGCTCATCACTTTACGCATGCGAGATGGGACTTCGGTCCATGAGCATGGCCTGAAGTTGATTGGGCTCGTGGACAAGCTCGTTGGCATGGATTTGATCTTGCCATCGGAGTTGAACACGGATGTGCTACTGTTGTCACTGCCGAACTCGTTCGATCCTTTTGTGGTGAATTTCAATATGAACAAGCTCGAGCCCAGCCTTGAAGAGTTGGTGAACATGCTTGTGACCTTTGAGTCCACAATTAAAAAGGAGAAGTCGGTTCTTTATGTGGGCTCTTCATCTGGCACGAAGACCGGTCCATCTGGGAAAGGAAAGAAGCGTTCTTTCAAGCGCCCCAAGAAGAGCGAGCCCTTGAAGAGGCAGACTCCGAGTCCCATAGTGGCAACCGCGCCAGCCAAGGCTGAGAAGACAGTTGACATCTGTCATCACTGCAAGAAGCCTGGACATTGGAGGCGTAACTGCAGGGAATATCTTGCGCAGAAGGGTTCTGGCAAGGGTATGTTCTATATTGAAGTAAATATCTCGATTAATTCTACTTCTTGGGTATTAGATACCGGCTGTGGCTCACATCTCTGTAATGATTTGCATGTGATGGGAAGAAGTAGGAGGCTCCGAGAGGGTGAGACCTTCCTGAGGATGGGCAATGGAGCAAGGGTTGCTGCCAAAGCCGTAGGAGATGTTTATTTAATATTGAACAATGATTTTAAGCTTGTTTTGAGAGATGTTTTGTATGTACCAGACTTGGTTAAAAACATTATTTCCATTTCTATGCTTGATATTGATGGATTTTCTTGTTTATTTGACAAAGGTGTTTGCAATATTTACAAGAATGAATGTTTAGTTGGTACGGGTGAACTTGAAAACAATCTCTACACCTTAAAATTAAAAGATATTCCACTTAACAATGTCCAAACGATAACAACAACAAATAAGTGCAAACAAGATACTCTTAATTCGGCACAATTATGGCATGCTCGATTAGGTCATATTTCCCTAAGAAGGATGAACAAGCTAGTGGGAGTTGGCATGTTTGATATGTCCGATATTAATGCTCTCACGACTTGTGAATCCTGTCTAAAAGGAAAGATGACCAAAATTCCCTTTAAGGGCCATGCGGAGCGAGCCAAAGGGTTATTGGATTTGATCCATACCGACGTGTGCGGTCCACTTAGCATCACCACTAAGCATGGACATTCCTACTTCATCACCTTTACCGATGACTTTTCGAGGTATGGGTATGTGTATTTGATGAAATACAAGTCTGAAGCCTTTGAAAGGTTCAAAGAATTCAGAAGTGAAGTAGAGAAACAATTGGGACGAAGCATCAAGACACTTCGATCGGATCGAGGTGGTGAGTACTTGAGTGCCGAGTTCCAAGAGTATCTTAGAGAGAATGGGATTCTCTCGCAATTGACTCCGCCCGCTACACCGCAGTTGAATGGTGTTTCGGAGCGTCGTAACCGAACTTTGATGGACATGGTTCGGTCTATGATGGGGTTCACGGAGTTGCCGCCATCCTTTTGGGGATATGCGCTTGAGACAGCGGCACTGTTGTTGAACAATGTCCATACAAAAGCAGTTGATAAGACACCATATGAGATATGGATGGGTAAGCCACCTAAATATTCTTATTTTAGAATATGGGGGTGCCCTGCTTATGTGAAGCAGGTAGTGGGAGATAAATTGGACGGTCGATCCATTTTATGTTACTTTGTGGGATATCCAAAGAATTCAGCTGGATATTATTTCTATCATCCTAAAGAAACAAAAGTGTTTGTTTCTAGGAATGCAACCTTTTTGGAAAAATAATTTCTATTGGATAGAAAAGGAGAGATGATAGAACTCGAAGAGGTTCGAGAAACACCCACAGTTGTAGAACCCACACCCGAGGAGCCAAGTGAGGAGATACAAGCTCCTAGAAGAACCGAGAGAGTCTCGAGACCACCTGTGAGGTATGGTCTGCTTCTTGAAGAAGGCCATGATGAGCCTGATCTTGGATGTGATCCAAGGACCTTCAAGGAAGCGTTATCGGATGCCGATTCATCCAAATGGCTTGAAGCAATGGAATCTGAGATGAATTCCATGCATTCAAACCAAGTGTGGAATCTCGTGGATCCACATGAGGGAATTGTTCCCATAGGGTGTAAATGGATTTACAAGAGGAAACTTGGGGCGGATGGGAAGGTATTGACCTTCAAGGCCCGATTGGTAGCAAAAGGGTATACTCAAAAACAAGGTATTGACTACGAGGAAACCTTTTCTCCAGTTGCAATGTTCAAGTCCGTTAGGATTTTGCTAGCCATAGCTGCATGGTATGACTATGAGATATGGCAGATGGATGTTAAGACAGCCTTCCTTAATGGGGATATTAAGGAAGAGATTTACATGTCTCAACCTGAAGGGTTTACATCTATCGGAAGTGAGCATATGGTATGCAAACTTCAAAGATCTATTTATGGTCTTAAGCAGGCATCTAGGAGTTGGAACCTCAGATTCGATAGTACAATCAAAGAGTTTGGTTTTACTAAGAATCCTGAGGAACCCTGTGTATATAAGAAGGTCAGTGGGAGTGCTGTGACATTCCTTGTTCTTTATGTTGA